>NC_034414.1:32054233-32101732 GCF_002078875.1 Numida meleagris | reverse complement strand
TTTTTTTTTTTTTTCCTGAGGGCTTTTTGTGTCTATCAGGGAGCAATTTCTAGAGCCAAAGTAAAGCAAAATACAGCTTTCTGCACAGCACTTCAATTTGTGCATTGCAGAAATACTGTGATGTTATTTTGGCACAAATGTCTTCAAAAGGCACTAAAAGACAGGTGAAAAAAAATAAAGAGAACACCAATGCCACTATTTCCAGCATTACTTGGAACCCTATAAAAGAAGAATTCACAGCTCTGCTTCTGACACTAATTGCCTGCCTTGTTCATACCCTTCACCCAGAGGCCAAAGATTGAATGGCCTGAAAAGATGAGTAAAATCTATCAACAAGACATAGATTTCTTTGTTACACTCCTGTTAATAGTAATTCCTATTACGTGGATGATAGCAGCAGTTAGAGAACGCAATGAAGCTCAGTCGTACTTCACCCCACACTGTACACACTGTCCAAGAGAACTCACAGTCTGAACAGATTTCTAGGCAAAGCCTGGGGGAGAGGAGACGCCTTCTCCCTGTTTGCAAAGGGGAACTGAGACAGACGGAGATTAAGTGACAAGGCCAAAGTCATACAAGAGATCTTTGGCAGAGCCACACTCCCAACATAGATTTCCTCAGTCCTCTTTCAGCGCTCAGTACAATCTGCTATCCATATGCTATCTTTCCTTTGTTCCCCCAGATTAGCAGTCAGGCACACTGGCAGAGGAGTGCAGAGAGAGCTCACATTGCCACCGTTTGTGCCTTACCTGCTGTGTAGATAAAGAGGGGTCATCAGCCTCCAGGGCTGTGAGTCGATACCTTCACAAACTCTACATTCATGTGGTACTTGGTCCTCATTCCAGAATGATAAATGAGGTGTGTAATGTTGAGAAATACATGTCATTGACATAGTACGTTTAATGAAAATCTCACTTCTAGCATTTTGCAAGTGACAGATTACAAACCCCACTTATTCAAACAACAGCTACTTGAAATGAAAGAAGTTTTTTTGCATATTGTATTTTTTTAATTGCTACCTAAAGCAGCCACATATATTTTCTATAGTCAAAGTCTGTCCTTCTCACACAAGGAGTTACAGTAACTTCAGTGGGACAATTTATGAAAGCACAGCCAACAAGATTTGGCTCAAAATGCTCAACAATATGGAATTTTTAAAAGAAGTAACTTCAGTTTTATCTAATTCTAGGAAAAAAAAAAAAAAAACCAGTAGAGCAGTAAAGGTACACTAGTGAATATGCAGTGCACTCTGGTGATTTGGTAGCCCTTGTCCTAATTGGGTCCTACCACTGCTAATTAGCATGACAATATAATCTAAATATATGCATTTAATTGCATCTCTTCAAATAGAGATTTGGTTTTCTTTCTCCAAAATAAACAGGTATTTTTTATTTTATAGGAAGTTCCATAATTAATCTTCTTTATGTATTTATCGTATTTTATCTCAAGTCATATCAAATGATGTTAAATTCACATTTACATAATATATTTCATTTTTACAATAAAGCAAGATCCAGTTAAAATTGCAGAGAAATACATCCACAAGTACAAAAGAGAATAAAGAGCAAATAGAGATCTTTTAGTCTGCTTGTTCATGTCTGGCACATTCAAAAACAATTTCGTAGTTGTTTCCACTGTCTTTTTTTGCACATACTGTGTGTTTCAAGATACAAGGACCTCTCCATAACTGAATCTATGTAAGATTAGTTCTTAAAGTGAACTATTCGTAGCTGTACTGATTGGTAATTAGAATTAGAAACATCTCTATCTATCTTTACTCTATCATGGAAAATACATTTTAAGGATGTAGGGTCACAACAATTTAGTTTCAGGAGGACAAATAGCATGAAAGCTTGGAAATTATAATTCATCTCCTAGTTGAGGTCTAACATGAACTCAAGCAGAGAGTGGTATGTAATTCCAATTGCTTGTCTACACATCTCATAGCTTCTGTAAGATGAACTGGTACAAAGCTTAACTAGTCTTCCACAGCAAAGTAGATTATCTGTATGAGAAACTGAGGGACAGCATGGACTACAAAATACAACTCAAAACTTTTCAGTATCAGTCCTCAATCTGAATTTTCACTTAAAATATCCATCCAAGAAAATAAGGTGTTAAAATATTGCACTTATTTAACATCAGCCACCACAAAAATGGGCCACCACTTTTTATGTGAAAAACAGAGAAAGAAACAAATTTGTGAGATGGATTCAGCGCTAGTTCTCTAAAAGGATTAATGACACAGAAAGTTTTGCTTGAATTTAGATTTTAGCCCAAGAAGACGTTTCTGCCCATTCTCTTGAAAAGAATACAAATACTGAATGAACATTGTCACAGGCTTAGGCATAACTGCAGTAAAAATAACAGTAATAACAATAACAACAGTAATGTAGCATCTAAACTGTTTCTTTTTCTGTCATCTGAAAATAAAGTCTAATTTTCAAAATTTTTAGGTTCCCAGAGGAACAGTCTAATGAGATTTTTCAAAAACCTGCCAAATCCAGATGCAAAGCTATTCTCTCATTAAACTTAGGTAAATGGAAGTCAAGCTTGATGGGGTTTATGCACCTGCTTCAATGTTTTGCTGAGTAAGAGCTTAAAAATGCATTGTAAGAAATGATCCAAATGTTTTTACCCTTGTTGGGAAAAGAAATCTTTGCCAAAAATGATATTTCAGTACTCAGACTGTGGACATGTCAGTGTTTAGCCCAAGAGCATACTATAGTGATCCCTTGTTGCCCAAGCATGCCCTAATTTGGAAGGGAAAATAAGCAATGAAATATTACATTTAAGTCACAAAAATGTTTTGCTAAGTAACATAGAAAATTACTTCTTTCCCAATCTGAAAGAACAACTTCATAAGTCTTGAGGAGTTCAGAGCAGACTGAAAGAATGCATTAGAAAAAAACTAATTTGCTGAAACACTTTTATCAATACATTCAACAATGTAGCAATCTTTGTCTGTCACACAAACTTTTATCTCAGCAAGTAAAATCTAGTTATCTTAGTTTATTTAACTTCTCCCTCAATATGTATTCTAAACTGACAGAATTAGGTTTAGGTGTCCTTTTGTATGTGTGCGTATAAAAATGGTTGAAAAAGCCCTTGTTTATGCTTCACTGAATCTAAGCCACACCTGGTTACCAGCACTTATTTGTAGCATTCTTTACAGGAGAGTTAAAAAAGCTGACTTAGTCACCTGGAAATGAGCCACATAAATGAGACTTCCTTAAGTCCCGAATATTGAGAAATGGAGCCACTTCCATGAGTGGTTTCAGAAGAGGAGAGTGGAACAGGCAGGTTCATTCCATGACAAGGTTTCACATCGTTTTGAGTAGCCTTGTTAGAGAATGGGGCTTGTAGGCTGCTTAAAGTGACTTTCTTAACTAATTTTGATATCTCACATCTCTCATAGGTGTGATTCAGCAGACCTAAGTCAGCATCCACAGTTGGTGGAAGGAGGGCTCTAGAAAATGACAGCAAGCATCTAAGCTGCATGCCAACAGCCCAAGGCAGGCACTAACAGCCCTGGAGACCTATGCCACATCTTGTATGTTTGTGTTGGATCTTCCAAAAACACATTATGGCACCAGGAATTGTCAATTGTTGAAAACCACAAATTTGCCCATCCTGTACCTGTGAGACTGTCTAAAAAAATCAGAAGTTTTAACAGTGTCCTTTGTATTTACATTCCATGTTTTTGAGTCACTGTGTCACATTTTTAAACTGCTTTCCTCAGCAACAAAATCTAGAAACTTACTTGGAAAGAGTCGGTGCCTTGAGTTAACATGAAATAACTTGAGCCTTGTGATAAAATCATGAGAATTGGCAACCAGGCACCTATTCACCTCAGAGAAAATATGTATCTTTAAACATGTAACTCTTGGTTACCAGGCTACCTTTTCAAAGTGCAGGAAAATGATTTGGCTTCTGCCAAAGACCGAGTGCGTTTCACACTGAAACACACACCCTGAGCAGCCATGCTCGCGTATGCCCTTGGCCAGGGGCCTGCTCACAGGGTCATGCTGGTCTCTGCCCCAGGGTGCCCTGACAGGGACACATCACCTCACTGCACCAATCGCACTCCCACAGTGGGAGCAGCCAGGGCTCCCCAGTGTACCTCAGCACTCTGACAGGGCTAACACCTGTCTGCACCCCACAGTCTTGCCACTGCCCCAGCACCACAGGCCCCAAGCAATGCTTCCATGGTGGGCTGGTGCACCAGGGCTACTGGCTTCCCCACAGTCCCAGGGGCAAGGTGGCCATGCTGTGCTTTCACTTGGTGTGAGTGCATGAGGTGAGGGGGATTGTGCTGGCCTGGTCCGTGAGTATGTCAGCATGGGAGGTGAGTCTGGTAGGTGAGGGTAATGAAAGACTATGCCATAAAATGCATATAGATAGAATCATAGCATGGCTTGGGTTGGAAGGGACCCCAAGGATCATCAAGTTCCAACCCCTCTGCCACAGGCAGGGCCACCAACCTCCAGAAAATGCCAAAGGAAAGACAAGCATATCCTTACAAGCTTTCAGAAAACCTCAGCTTAAGTGGAAAAGTATCCTCTTTTATGCCCCTTGGATTTCTGGCTGGTAACAAGGACCGCTCGGTGAATGTGGCCGCAACTGAAGCCATGCAGCAGCCTGGCAGGCCCTCATTTCCCAAGCAATGCCGACTGCTCTTCCAGAGTGCCATCAAATGATTCATATATGGTTATTTATCATGCACCATAAAAATGATCTTTTAAAGATACTTGAAAGGAAGGGAGGAGACAGACACAATTCCTTGGCTATTCATATCTTACAGATAAAATGCAAAGTCAATAGGCACAAGCTGTAGTATGCAACCTCATCCTGTACTTGATTTATTGCAGATGGGAATCAACTAGAAACTGAATTGCTTTGAAATTTTTACTATGGACATTAAAATTCCAGGTTTGTATACATACATCTTATGGAAATGCTAAATACAATTTTAGCTAATTTGGTGTGTGCTTTGATTTGCTGGTAGTTAGATGTCCATGTTAAATGTAGATAACAGACCTCCTATAAAATCTTAAGTAACTCATGCATTTAAAGATATGTTAGTTCATCACATTAAACTCATAGGATAAGATGTTCAAAACTGATGATGGTCCAGCAGGCTTGAAAACATAATCAGATTGTCCAGCTTCTTAAACGAGAGTTATCTCATTTTACACAACTTATTCAAAAATAAATGTGTAATTTTAAAATAGTACATTGAAGTAACTTACACATCTTTTTAACTATTTCATACTGAGCTTTTTAGCTTTATAAAAGGAGGATTGTCAACAAATTTAACATCTGTTTAATTTCCCTGATGAAATTAGATTAAGGCATTAATTCTGCTTCTTTTCAGTGGAAACTACCTAAGTAGCAACTTGCCAAAAATGCATGAAGGTGTTTAGCAATTACATACTGGGTATGTTTGAAGAGATCAAGGTACACTCGCATGTCCTGTGCTATGGATATTTCTGATTAGCTTGTCACCTACTCTGAAGAAGATGTAGTCCAACTCTCCTATACTATATAACAGGCCAGCTGTTAGCTGTCTGTCAAGCACCTAAAGTGGACAAGTAGTCCAGGAGCAAAAATGTCACTCCTTTGATCTGGCAAGGAGCAGCTGCTGATTTATAGAGTAGGACTTTGTTCTTCCGTTCTATTTTACTTTCTTTCCTAAGGCAGAACCACAAAATCCAGCAGAAAAAAAAGTGCCGTTCTCTGCAACATCAACAAGCTCTGACAACTGCAACAGGGTTTTTCTTGGCCCTAACAAAGCTCTCAGGCATCTCCTTTGACGCTCACCTTTTTTTTTTTCCTTCTTCTTTTTGCAATGCGGTAGTTATTGTTTAATTCAGCTTCTGTAAATGGAATGGACTGTGGCCAGCAAGCCTGGGGCATAAACACACCTGTATGAAAGAAGCCTTATTGTAGCAACCATCTACAACCAACCTGCACACGCACTACCAGATCGTGAGTTCAGAAGGAATGTTCCATTTTCCCTGACAGTAAATTTTGCCTTAAGATAACATTTTTTTTTGCACCCGCTGTCCTGTCTTGACCATGAAACTTGTACACTTTTTCTTTTGTTATTAAAATCTGATGGAATGAAAATATGTATTTTTCTACCTGTCAACCAGTGGACCTAAGGAAATTTTATCCAAAGAGCTCATTTTTAAAAAAGCACAGCCAAAATAGATTTATAGAAACACAATGCTGGAAGTTTGAGAACTACTGATCCTGAAGATACCTGTTCTGTTTCAGAGGCATTGATGCAGTCATTGTCACCTCCGGCTTACACTGTTAAAGATTCTCCTCAAAAAACATTTCAGAAAACAAGTATGGAGTAAGAAATAAGATTCTATGCAACTAATTGGACTGTGACACCGAAGCCCAGATTAAACACTCTGCAGTTGTTTTAGACTCAGAAGGCGCTGAACAGATTCTGTCATACGATCAGTAACTATAAGAGGTACTATACTCCTGCCTCACCTACTGGAACAGTAAGGCAGTTTCTTCTGTCACAGTTGCCCCTTTATTTCCCTTCAGATCTGCTTTCAACTTTATTAACTGAAAAAAGAGATTTACAGGCCACAAGAAAAGGCTGCAGTATAATGCTGTTGAGCAGGAGAGGAGTTATCTTGTGTGCTTGTGGATCAGGAAGTGAACAACATACCAAGCTGTGTATTTGACCCTTGTATGTGTCTGCACGCACGTTGTGCTTATGCTTCTTTGTAATGTAACTTTAAAAACAAGCACAAAAGGTTTTAAGAAAAAAGATGGGAAGAGTCGAGGGAGGTGGGGGTGACATCATGACTACAAGATCTTTTGCATATATGTTAGCTTGTGGAAATAAATAAGAACTATTACAGCCGAGCCCCTAAGGGAGGCAGGAAAATGATGATGTACAGGATAGCATAAAATGATATATTAAAAACTGAGCTGTCAGTGGAACAATAGAATATTAAGCAAAAGTCCATAATAATTGGTAGATATTTAGCTGTAGACATCTTTCTCTGGTTGGTGGGTACTAAAGTATACGTGAGAGGAAAGAGAACTAGTTAGGTAATTAGAAGTCCTGGGCATAAATAATACACTATGTATAAACAACCCCCCCTTCCCCTCATGTTATAGCTCTTCTGCAGATACACCTAACCATCTCTCAGTAAGCCATACTTACTGGCTGATACCGCTTGTGTTTTGGTCTTCACACTGTTCGGTTACAGGAGATTCTGCTTATGTTCATTTTCTTTTTCTCTCTAAATACAGAATCATGTTCATTTTTTCCCCTTTGATTATTCCAGTACTGATGGCAAGACTTTTATCAAACCACAGGGTCTTGTGGCTTAGTGGCTAAAGATGCATCAGCACTACAGACACTGTGAAACTGCAGCCTGCCATGTTATGGAATACTTGCTCCACAGTGACTGAAGATCCTAACAGCTTAAGTATGGGATGGCTATATTGTTTGAGTGTGCTAAAATGAAGAGCCAATTGTACCGATGCTCCCAGTGTCATTCTGGTGAAGAATTTACTCTCTCATCCCGTCTTGTATTCTCCAAACCACACAGGAACCATGTGAAAATGCTTTAAACATTTTTGAGAGTTTGTTAGTATACTAATGTGTTACATGTACTCCTGTGTCTTCCTTACTGTAAGCTAAACTGGTTTGAATCATGGAATCTAAAAATTAAATAACCTCTGTGGAGCCGTTTGCTCTTCTTGTCACTCTGTATCCCAGGCTCCAGTACTTTCAGACCAGTGCTTCATCTCCCCCAGGGCTTAGCTCTTGCTCTCTAGACTACCTAGCTGGCTTACCAGAGATAATTGCAAAGTACAGCTGGCAAGTCAGCGATAAAGCTTGCTGGTGCTCTGCAGGGGTCCTAGATGGCCAGATATGTCTGTGATTGAGGATGTATATATGAATGTTGCACCATCTCTCTTCTTTATGCAGTTTTCATTCTTCTGAACAAGCTAAAGACTAAAACTAGGAAGATTTGTGCTTTCTGAAGCACTTGGAAGGTTGGGTTCCTCTGTTTTCAGTACTTGGTTTACAGGTAGAGCAACGCATAGGAGGTGCCTGTGCTCGAGTGCACCGTATTTAGGTTGTTGAGTTCCCAAGCTAAAGAGGGCGCTAATAACTTTTTTTTTCCTTTTCACCTCCTAAAGGATGGGTAGATGGAGAAGTACCTCTTGATGAGGTAGGAGTACCTCTTAATATTTCACTTCTTCATGTGAAAACGAAATGATACCAGAAAGATAAACTTCAGACTTAGCTCATATTTCTTCAATGAAAATTAGCCAGATCAGTAAAGTATTCCAATATCCCATATTTTGCATACAATATCTATTATGAAATGAAGCCCAATCTATATAGTCTATCTAATATTTATCTTTCTTTATGAGAACAGTTTGGAAACTGTGTGCGATCTTTCATAATGTTAATAACTGGTTGCTGATGGATTTCACTATTAACTCTGACTGTTCTGACTGGTTGGGTGTTGAGGCTTAATTTTCAGTAGAATTTCACTAATTGTTCCTGCACTGCGTAGGGGTGAAGGCATCTAAGAATATGTGTATAAACCTGCATTTGAGCCCGTAAAATTGGTAACTGCAGGGCTGTATCCAACAATGCTGATCATTTTAACCTGATCTAATAAAGCACTCAGATGTATAAGGAAAATCTTCAAACTGACCAAGTCCTGTTTTCAAAATCATAATAGGGCCTGTAAAGACCATCTTAAAGTTCAAGTTTAAAATTAGATGGCAATACTGGCAAAAGTATATTGATACTTAGGTACCTAAATTGTAGGTGATCTACTATCAAGGAAATTTGTCTCTGGTTAGATGTTCCAGGAATAACCAGAAGATGGACTTATATACCTAGCAGCCATTTAAAACAAAACAAAACAAATGAACAAACAAAAACAAACAAAACAAAAACCCTTAACTTAACAGAGAAAGTATGTAAAATCTCCTGGCACGTAGATTTCTACTTTTTAACACCACATTCAATCAACATTTTTTCTGCTGTGTTTACACATATGCTAACAGCAAGTTACTTTCTGCTGTAAACAAGCTCTGAGTTAGAGGGAGACATGTATATCCAATAGTGTTTCCTATGGATCATTTTAGTGAGAGAGACATTTAAAACAGGTCTATTCTTTCTTACAACAACACAGATAAAGATCTCTTTCCTTTATAGCTGACACCATAATTATTTGAATATTTATCTGGAAAGAAGGAGATCGAGTTTTGTCTCCCTACCCTCCTTGATTTGGAACTTGAGCATAGGACCTTCACATATCCTTAAATAATATCTGAATCACCAGACAATTCAGTACAGTGAACAAAGCCTTTTCAGTTCTCATTCTGAGATGTTTCCACCACCTGAAGTAATTATATAGTCATCGTAATTAACCAGAAATTAACTCTCATACCTCTTCAGTTGGAGCCCTAACCAAGCGACTGTACAGTCAAGTCCTTGTTCTTACTTAATTTGGTTCTACTGACTAGCTGTTACATACACAGCAGAATTGGCAGTCAGGAGAACAAGAAAGGCATGATAGTGAAAAAGAGTAAAGATGGAGCATTATGTTCAATAGCCCATTGATTGGGAAACTCAACTCACTTGGAACAGTTAAGACAACGATTTAAATCGAGATGAAGAAAAGACCCGCAAACATATATCCTGTTTAACAAATGAATTTTCTAGCCAATGAGCCATTGAGTACAGCACTCCCTCTACGCCATTTGCCTATTTTGTATAAAGCTTGGTATGACTGATACATGACAAGACTTTGGCTGGACCGGGCCCCTGGTGAGATACACTGAAACAAGGCTGATTTTGTGTTCAGAGCTGTGTTTCACTCTAGAGCACGTTACTGTCTATTTATCACCATACGTGTATTTCTGCTCCTATGTCCTGGAGGTCCTGTCTATTCAAACTAACCGTGGTCTGGACAATACCTTGCTTGTCAGTACTGCTAGGGCTACAGTTACAAGTTTCTCAGTGATAGCACATTCTAAGCAGTTCTGTGCATGCTCACCAATGGAAACAAGTAAATGTGGACCAAAATATTTCAGGCATCTCTGGTCTGTGCAGCTGCAAGGTGAGGATACTGGAAAATTCAGCGATACCTAAGGATAAAGATTAGCTTATACTAAAGACTGCAGGATATTTTTTACTTAATACTCATACAACTTGATTAATACACATATCTAACAGAGACATATATTCATGAGAAAATATTTTGTAAAATGTGCTACACAGATCTTGTATCTTGACTTATATGATTTATAAGACAGCAACGTAATAATACTTTCCTAAGAATTTATGGGCATATTGGAATACCTTTAAAGAAGATTTAATGTCAATACAAACATTATGTAAAACAAACAAACAAAAAAGCCCGTGAAAAGAAAGGAAAATGCCTCAAATTCTCATGTGGCGTCTTCAAGCAAGACAGTTCAGCATTGTGCTTTAAGAATTTAAAAATAAATTTGATATGAAAATGACCTAAATAAAATAAAAACAGCATTTTCATTCTAATTCAGTGTCCAAACTGAGGAGAACATAGATAAATCAGTAAAAAATCAGAGAAATCAGTAAGAAATCAGAGAAAATCAGTTATGAATCAGAGAAAGTTATTCTTTGTTTTTCACTTTGAATTACTAAAGTATCGATAGCATGTGTACATTTCTGGGAACAATTCACTTTTTAAATTTGATAGTAAAAATCTTGTATGTTTAACTACTTTAGAAATCAACTATGCCTTATTTACAGTGTGTCTACTTTTAGCATGACAAAGTGTAAAACAGAATAATAACAGCAAGAAATGCAAATGCTCGTTTTCCCAGGAGTCAGATGAACTAGTAAGGAAGAGTTAGTTTCCATTTCTTTTTTGTGATTTTTCTGCAGCTGTTATATTCCATCTTTCCAATGTGACTATATTATCATCCACAAAATTTTTAGCATCATCATAATCATAAAATATATATTTTATATCTTTATAAATCACATGAGGCTTAGCAGATCCATTTGATGCCACATCTGCTTTAATCCTAGTAAATTCTAGCCTCAGACAGCATAGCCTGTAGTGTCTCACCTGAGTTCTCAGAGACATTTCAGGGAATGCATTAGCTTTGTGAGTCAGTGAAATAAATGCAAACAAATATGGTGGTAAATAGCCGAATTAAAACTTAGCATTTTAAATTGGTTTTAACAAGTAGCCTAAGTTGAAAAATCCAAATCTACTTTATGTATGTCCATTAACCAATTCTGCTAAGTCATCCAGTTAGTTGCCTAATTTTTGATACCTGATACCTGTATTAAAATTTTTTTAAAAGTGTCCAAAAATCAAATATGAAAAGATCTTAATGTGAAATTCCACATCCTAAATTAAAATGAAAAAATTAAATTGAAAAAAAAAAAACAAGCACCTAATTGATAGGACAAATTTGATGGGAAGATATGCAGTTAAGACTGGTGCCTTCACTTCATTTTCAGGTGCAGTAAATTCAGGTTAAAAAAAATGGCAAGTGAAATGTTTTGTGGGCACACTTTACATGCAGACTGAAAAAAATCCATTTCATCCTTCTGCTAAAGTTATCCCAAGGGCTATCTAGAACATGCACTAGTTTTCCAACAAAGCATAGGCCTATAATATGTACTTAAGCATGCAATTTAGTATTAATCTTCCCCATGAACTTGATCCCAAAACAGTTTCTATGAAGAGAAATTAAGAAGTGTGTACAGGCAAAGGAGAAAATATATGGCTAGCCAATGACACAGAAAGGCTCTTTAGATAAGATCTGTGGTAGAGAGGAAGGATTTTTCAGTGAGACTGCAGAACAGAGGGGAGGACAGTATTAGATGAACAGAGAGTACAGAGGACAATATGAAAAAGAGACATAGATGTTAAAGTAGGTTTTGACATTGTTTTAAGAAATATTGACATTGATCCGTAAAGTATGGTGGAAGGCTGTTGAAGTGCCTAAAGTAGGAGGTGTTTTTGATGCATGTGTGAGAAGGAAGCATCAGCATGTGGCACCTTAGGGGGGAGGTGAAGAACTGGGACTTAGAGTCCTGAGGGAAGAGAACTACAATAGTCAAGGTGAGAAAAGATGAAGGCAGAAGCAAACATGACATACTGTCAGCATGGAAGTAGCAAGAGGGGCAGACACTGGAGATGTGAGAGAAAGAGCAATACTAGGAATTATTTGTAGATATTTGGCAGTGGGAATAAAAATATGAAGTGGCCTAGAGGAATATAAAGGAGTAAGACTGGAACGTCCAGGAGAATAATGTTGCTCTAAGTTCACTGTCAATTTTGTTTGCCAGGTTATATACTCATCTATATAAAAATGATCCTATCTAAAACACAAACTTCTTTTAAACAATACTGTATTTACTGTGATAGCTTGTTAGTCAAGCAATCTCTGCGCTAGATGCAGCTGTGGCTTTTTCCAATTCATTGGTAATTTTAACTCTCTTATAAATATGAAGCTTTTCAAAGTATTACAAATGATAAATATGTTATAAATATACTTTCCATCAGTTCTTGAGTTCTGCTTTGTTTGAATGCACTATGCATTCTTTAACATCTAAATAATTTGCCCCAAAATCATCACAACATAGCTACACTTTGGAACAGAAGATGCAAATATGATTCTGATAAAGCTTTGCAATTTTTTTTTAAATATGAGCTTTGAACTGTTTATGTATACAATCAGTATTTTTTTCTTCATAATGTAGTCCAAAGATCCAAGTTCTGAAATGGTATGCTTCTGTGTGAGAGGTAGCATGTTATATCTCTTAAGCTGTTGAATCCTTACTGTTTGTTGTGTGCAGAGCACAGAGTAGACGTTTTCTTGTAAATGTTTTAAAGTGCTCTATGCCTGTTCTATGGCTTTCCAAAAGACCTCAAGATAAGGTTAGCATGATAAAGAGCTTGATTTCTCTAAGCAACAGTCATTCAGATTGACAGTATGCATTCATTCACTGGAGAGTAAACAAAAAAATATAAAAATGAAAAAAAAAGAAACAAAAACCAAGTCTTCACCTGTTGGGCTTACTGATTCCTTCAAGGGCAGCTATACTATCATTACTGCCAAGTATATACAACTTGAGCTTGATGTTGGCCTACTTAAAATTACTATTTGCTATGAAAGGTTGGCAAAGCTATTTATAAAATTATGGGGCAAAAGTAAGGGAAGTCCCATTAAAAGCTTTTCTTTTACCTTAAAGAGAGCAGAGTAGCACTCTTTAAGTTTGACCCGCTTATTACCTCTATACACTTGTCTTTATTAACATCTATAAACTGATTAGATTTCTCTTATACATAATTGTGCATTGTTTGATCATTGTACAATTGTGGCTTCAATTGGGAAAAGGTATTACATCCAAACACTTAAGACAGATAAAACTAGATGGATGTTATCTGTCTGTCCAGCTATCTGTCCATTCAAGAAGCCTTTGGATATTTTTAGAGAATCTAAAGCAGTTATGCAACTCATAAACAAGAGGTGAGTTCCTAAGAAGGAAGATACATGTATTTAAATAGGTGTCAAAATTATTTTCTTGTCAGCATCACAATGTCCATGACACAGTAAGGGTGTGTAATTGTTCCTATGGAATGCTAGTTCTCAGAACCATAATGAGTTGCTATTAGTAAAAGCAGGGACATATTGTTAGTATCCCCACAGAGTTATCTTCTAAATTATTTATACTTGCAACACTTCCACGTAATGGCAGTTTTAAACTCAAGCAAACAAAGCAAACCACACAATAAAGAGAGAGGAAGAGAACTGTGCTGAAACCCTTTCTGAATGCATGTAGAAAGAAAGGCGAGTCAAACAAACTAATCAGATTTTGTTTCTTACTCAAATCCTCATGAGCTTTGCAATACAACATCAAAGCTTTTTGGGGTTGTGTCACTGAACGGCAGTGTATCTGTTTTATCTCTCACATCTAAAATGTAAAGGAATGCAACTTTATTTGTCTGGTGCAAGCTTGCTTATTGTCTTTAAAATTCCACGGTGGACCCTTCACAAAAAGCTTTGCTATTAGAAGGGTGCGGATGAGACCAGAGCCTTGTGTTACTCCTAAATTCATCCCGTAGGCTATGGTGTCAGGTTTGCACAGGAGTTGGGGGGCGGAGGGGAGGATTGTTGTTTTTATACAAACTTAGCATTGTGAATTACTTATTCTGCATTCCACAGTTGCTTTACTAATACACAGTGTAATGATTAACATTTTAAGGAGTCAACATTTTTTCAGAAAAACGGAGATTGGATTCCTTATTTTAAAAAACAGGTCAGCCAAATTCAAGTCTGCTCAGTGCACAGGATGTGGGTGAAACCAAAGAGAAAACAGGTCTGACCAAAGGCTTCATCAGTCTTCACCTGGTCTTAAACTGTGTACATTTATGAATGTATGAAGACGATCCTGTTCTATTTCTATTAACTTACCTGTGAAATTTTGCCTTGACCATCAGAACAAACTCCAGCTGACATCACTGTCTTGTTACTGAGCAGTTAATTTATAAATAAATTTCTACTCCACAAAAAAGGAAGAAAAAGCATATGGATTTTTTTTATTTTATTTTCCCCTAGAAAAAGAGTATGCATCTAAGTACTCTCATCTTTTTGTCAGTCACACTGCAAATCACTTTTGAAAGTATCCAGTTATTCTGACTCTCTTTCTGGGCATTTAGATTAGGGGACCCAATGAAAATGATGGCCTTCCTTTTAAGCAAAATGACCCTTACATGTACAAAAAACCCGATTTGTCTTATCCTACCTCAATTGCACATCAGCACCCTCCTTGATTACTGTGGATTTGCATTAGTTTAAAATTGGAGTAACCAAGTAGAGGATCGGGCCCGATAGGCAGACATATGTTTCCACTAGATAATGGCTACTTATATATTTATGAATTTTAAAATGCTTTTCAATCCAACTATCATTGTTACTATGCGCAGGAAGTAAAGAAGTAAATTGCAACCAAGCTTTCAGGAGTTTATTCCCTCATGAAGCACTTGTATTGCAAGTGTCAGGGGAGGGCTACTGTATAGTGTCCTCTACATAATAAATGACACTGTTGAATATTCTTAATATCTGTGCATCTGTGTTGTTTTGGGCAGAACTATTATCTGTTGGGTTTTACATGCCTAGTTACTATGCCATCATTTTTTTTAACCCAGCTTCACAGAAAGTTTCAAGGAGGTTTAAAATAATTGGTACTCAGATCTGTTCCATCCCAATCACCCACAGAAACAGTGAGTACTCAGAGGGCCATAAACAGCTTTCAAGCAAATGGTAACTCCGGTGTCAGCTGGAGTTATGTGCAGAGATTCAGAGCAGAAATAGTATATAGCTCTGCACTCCTGAACATGACAGTCATAATAAACCTTAACCTCGACATTCCCTGCTTTCCTCAACCACAGCTAAAAAATGCTATAGACATTTATACTTTCTAATGAACCAGACATTAAAAGGAAACCACAGATCTATACCAATAGATTAACAGGAAGAGAAGTGTGAAGTGGATACATGCTCATTATAGTATCATGGTAGTTACAAAGATGAAAGACCTAATACACCACCATCTTCATCCTTCTGCAAGAGCAGACCAACAGAGGTCCCACCAGCTACTAAAATAACAGTTTGTAAACGGTAGTGCAAACATACTGTGCAAAACTTAGGGGACAGAAATTCAGACTCACTGTGGTGAACCTGGGAAGAAAATTATGGATGTTTATTCTACTCTTTGGTGCAATACAAAGGAAGGACAGACTACTGATTGGAGTGTTGGGCTCAAGTGAATTGTATGTGGTTTCTGAATCCAATACATATTCTCTTTATATAAACCAATTAATTGTAGATGGCATCTCTAGCTATAAAAATAAGTTAGAGGGTATAAGATTTCTCTTTCATAAACAATAGGCAAAGAAAAAGCAGGAGCAAGTGGAATTTAGATTTCCTACCCACATCTCCTTCAAGCCATGGAAACAACCAGGATTAAAATGATCGCAACCCGTACCAGTGGTCAGTAATGAATACAAGTCACTGTAATTAGCATAGGCAAAGTAGGAAACTGTGCTTTTGTTATGCCTTACAGACAAATTCCATGCTATTACTACAGTTTTACTAATAATCACCCCTTATTCTTCCTTAAACTCAGTTTCCTATCAGTTAATGATATCAGTAACTATTGCTTCCCCATCTAATTTCTCATTTTCCTTATGTTGTCACGATTATTTTATATTGTTTTTGAGACAATTTGACAATGAAGGGCACAAAAATATCTGGATGCTAATGTATCTGTCCCACTACACTGCAGAGGATTTTCTTACCTCTGATTGAAATTCTGCTGATGGCTGAGGAACTGGTTACACTACCTACAATTACTAAAATCTGGTTTACAATTTGTTCTGCAACTGTTATTCACATGCAACTTTTCAGAAGTCTTTCTAAGATTTTTTTTTCATGTGGGATAATTAACTCGATATTTAAGAATTCTAATCTCATATAAATGTTCAATCAAAACACATATTTTCCTGTGAGATAAAAATGCCTGGATTTCAGTTTGGTTCTCAAAAGAATGTTATTGTTCCTGCAGGACATGCAATGGAACAAAAAAGAGCATTTACCTCACCATTTGAATTAGATGATGTTTTTTTCTTCTTCTCTTTTTTTTTTTCCTTTGTTTTTGAGTGTTTAATTGATTATTATTGTCTACTGTTGGTTTTTGTGTTGTTGTTGCTGTTTTCTCATTGTCTTTATCTTCTTCTATAGTGTGAACTTACTGCTTTTGGAAAACTTGCAAAAAGAGCGTTCTCCTTACACTGCGTTTCTTATTTCATATATTTCATTTCCAAACAAAAAAGAGTGGTTTTCAATTTCAGGACTTATTCGGTTAGCATAGCATTTTCTCTTCAGGGACTACCAGAGAGGTTGCCAGTTAATTCTAACTGTATGATGTTTACTGTAAAGCCCACCTGCTCACTTCTCACAAGCCACAAAACAAATGCTGGTAATTGACTTTCGGCAAGTACCGATAGGAACTGGACTAGAACCCATGACTGAAATTGCAGATGTTTCAGCATATGAAATATTTCCTTATCCATAAGATAAACACTGTACCAAAGTGGTAGGCAGACAAATTATGTCCTCATGAATTGCTAGGTCAATGCCTCCCTCAGAAAAGAGGGAGGAAAGAAAAGGATAGAAAAAAATCCCAGTAAATAATCTCTTACCTATGCAGACAGAAAGAAGAAATCCAACCCAGAAATGAGAAAGAAGAAGAAAAATCAATGACTGAAATTGGGAAGACACGGCTAAAGGTGAAGGAGGATCCTACTGTACTTTTACACTATGAATGGCAAAGTGGGGCCTCTGATATGTATAGCTGTTCTTTTCATAAGTTTGGGGGCAAATCCACATATTGTGTTGACGAAGTAGAGCTTGCACCAGAGCAAAGTAAAACATGATATCTTCACTATCATATTTGAATATGAGACCCTAGTTTGAAGAACAAAATGAAGAATGTTGATGTAGCCTTTAGAAACTGGTGCAGAAGGCAATACAACTATATTTATCTGGTTAAGATGAGGAAATATGTAAACTTTGGTGCATTTGGGTTTACTTCAGTTCTATTTAATTTTCATTCAGGACTATTTTCATGGATTTTTTTTAAATACATTTCCTATTAAGTAAATAAACTTGAAACTCTTTGTAACAGGTGGCTTATATGAAAACACATCCCATCAGCTGTCTGATGAAGCAAATACCATGGAGGGGAATGGCAAAGTCAATCCATTCTGGCTTTTAGTGAAAGAAGCAACTTGTGAGAGTTGCTTACGTCCACAAGAGGTGGAAGTAAGCTGAAAGATCCAGCTGTCTTCAGGGACTTAGTTCTTGGCCCATCACAGGAAATACTAAAACTTATTTTCCCTGGATTTGGGCTATCTACAGTTTCTCTTCCTTTACTTCAGGAAAAGCAGGAGCATTGCCAGATCCAGTGTCTCCTGAAATTTGGAATCAAGAAGAAAGGAAGAGTTGAGCAGAAACTGCTGCAGTCCTTCAACTTTGCAAAAAGGGTCCATTCCTTGCCAGTTTTCAGGAAACTCTGCTCTACCTCTATGTATAGCTCTGCAAATGTTGTTTGAATGACTTATTGCAACTGCTGTTTGAGTACTGATTCAAAATCAAAATGGAAGTCTGGGGAAGAGCTCCAATTCAGTTCAACAGGCTTTGATACAGCACCATGGGCAATCATAGAGAAGCTAAAGGAATGAAACCACTTTGAAAACGTGATCTTAGTCTGCCATCCAACCACCACCTTACTTACATTAGCTATATAATGCCCCAGTGTGACTTTCCAGAAAGGTCAGAGAATGAAGCAGCAAAGCACATTTGTATTTAGGAGAAAATACCTAAGAAATATTTCTGTGTTGTTTTTATGCTTTTACACCTCATATATTTTATTTTTTATGTATTTTTATCTTGCTGTATAATATATTGTTGTAAAACAGAAAAATATATTAGAATGAGATTACAACAAATAGCTTTTGCATTATTTTCTATAGCCTACCTTTATTACTTCAGTGTTTAATTATTTAATGTTTTTACACATCTGTGGAAGCACAGAGCTCTGTCTCAGTGTTACAGTCTGGTAACTGTACACTATTCACATAGTGAATCCACTTGCTGACTTCACTGCTTTTCTTACTGTCAAAAAGGCTGTGCAGACTGTTATAACTTTGTCAGGTGATTGAATAATTTAGGGGACTGATTTCTAAAGCTATCCATGTACCTGAAACAGACATGTGCTTTGTGGTATTTATAAAAGCATGTGAGGGCCATTTGAAACTGACCCACAATTACATGGATGCTGTCAACAGTGAACTTTAGATATCAGCTGCAGCTTCTAGGATCCACTGCATTATGACTAGATCATAGAATAAGAAAAACCAGAAGTTTCTGAGTAAAGCTACAGGAAATATTTGCAGTGGACATAAAATTAATGTAATTCTGGGTTTCAGTAGAAAAAATAAACCTCAGCCCAGACGTTCTTAAAAGTGATTTTGGACTTGTCCTTAGTTTTACATTACCATCATGCTGTATTTCAGAAGTAAAGGAAATGTTTTAGCCAAACTAATGCATAAACCACAGCCCTGCTTCTTAACAAAATTCTGTATGTAAGTGGAAGTTTTTACATGTAAAAATAATCACTAAGTCACATGGCTGAGGGACTAAAGCTCCTCCTCAGAGCTGCTTTTCTGCAAACAGGACCCTCCAGAACCTCAATGTGCCACAGACTGTTGAGATTTGCACTCCCTGATTTAGCAGCTTAAGCATGTGTCTGTCCATAAGCATATCGATAACTTAATTAACATGACTGAGGGTTAGGCAGACGCTATGACAGCCTAGTGGACTTAGACCTCATCTGAAGAACGAGTTCTGAGAATGTCTGTTCCTGAACAAGTCAGCCAACAGTCACTTAATTGTTTTTACTGATTAAAACTATTTGTTCATTTGTATCAGTGGCCTCTGATTAAACTAACAAATAGGATACTGAGCAAAAGTGAAAAATGAAATTATTTTAGCACATTGTGATGAAGGCCACAGACGTTCATGAATTTTTAAAAAATGTTAAACTAATGATTTACCTGAGGAAAAGTGTTCATGATATTGGTATGCAAGGAATACGTCACCTACTGTCTTTCCAGAAAGAGTAAAGTCTGAGAAATGAGAGATCAGAAATAAAGCTAAACACGTGTCAACGGTAGCTCATAAACACGCAAGAAAAAAACTGAGAAAAGGTCCTGTCTGGAGCCAAATCACTGCCTGTTCCTGAGTCCACTCCACAGATCCAAGTAGTGTGATCTTTAAGGGATCAGCAGGATTCATCTTTGCCTCCAGAAAGCAACATTGGTCTGTGTTGAAAGGAGCTCTGAACCACCAAGCCTTAGTTTCTCCTCTTTTCACAGCTCCCATTGAATAAACTACTGGGCTTTAGTAGGCACTGAAAAGTTAAATCTGGGAGAAAGAAGAACACCAAGAAAACATAAATGAAGAGACCTTAACACATTCAAGAACTTCACAAAAGACTACAGCATTAAGGAAGTTCCATATGGTTGTAAAGTTAATAGAAAAATTCTGATTTCTTTTTGAAAATATAAAATAAATATTCCCAGTGCCTTCCAAAGTACCTACTCTCTGGCTTACAGTACATTGTGCTCATCAACAAAAAATATACACATTTTCGAAATGTAATACTGCTTTTAAAAATGATTGTTTTTTTCTCTGTGTAAAATGGCATATTCTTCCTACAGAGAGAAAATAGCCTTTATTAAATTTTTCTTTGAAGGCTCACAAATGAGCAAGGCAAGACAATGAGAAGAGCCTTAGAAGTTTCTGTGGGAGTTGTTCTACACTGAAAAACATCAAGTGAAACACAACATATTGTATATTGTCTGATAAAGAGGGTGTATAAGAAAACCTTCAAAATTCAACCATTTGAAAACTGGAAAATCTTTTTTTTTTTTTTTTTTTTTTTTTTGTAGAGGCTGCCTTCATGACAATCTTGGTCAAGAAGAGATTTCTACAACTCAAGTGCAACATGGATGATAGGTTAGGTTCAGTGGCTTATAGTAAAAGGGCTTTCATCAGACTGGTGGCCAGTCACGAGCAGGGTTCTACAGGGCTCCATTTTATGGCCAATGTTTCCATCAATTACTTGGATTCATGACCTGAAGGCATACTGTTTGTGGATGACACTAAATTGGGAGGAACTGTTGACTCCCTTGAGGGTGGAGAGGCCTTGCAGAGAGATCTCAACAAATTGGAGTGCTGAGAAATCACTAATTTCATGAAGTTTAGGAAGATCAAGTGCTGGATTCTGCACCTGGAATGGGACAACTCTGGATATATGTACACAATGGGAGATGAAAGGCTAGAAAGCAGACCCACAGAAAGGGATCTAGGAGTTCTGGTTGATGGCACGTTGAATCTGAGTAGGTAGTTTACCCAGGCAGCCCAAAGGCCCAACTGTACCCTAAGATGCACCAGGCTCAGCACTGCCAGCTAGGCAATGGAAGGGATTCTCCTGCTCTGTGAGATCTCACCTTGAACACTGCATGCAGTTTTGGGCACCACAACATAAGAAGGATGTTAAACTATTAGAGAATATCTAAAGGAGGCTTAGAAGATGGTGAAGGGTCCAGAGGGCAAGATGTATGAGGAGCAGCTGAGGTACCTTGGTTTGTTCAGCCCAGAGAAGAGCAGACTGAGCGGAGGCTTCATGGTGGCCTACAGGTCTTCACAGGGGAGTGGAGGGACAGTGCTGATCTCTGCTCTCTGGGGACAGCAACAGGACCCAAGGGAACAGCATGGAGATGCATCAAGGGAGGGTCAGGTTGGGGGTTAGGAGAAGGTTCTTCACCAGAGGGTGGTCAGGCACTGAAACAGGTTCCCCAGGGCAGTGGTCACAGCCCCAAGCTGCTGTAGATCAAGAAGCATCTGTACAATGCTGTCAGATATAGGGTTTGAATTTTTGGTGGTCCAAGTGTTGGACTTGATTATCCTTGAGGGTCCCTTCCAACCTGGGATATTCTATGATTCTAATATGGAAGCTTAACTTGAGAAATTCTGTATGGACTGTAAATTACACCAGACACTGAATTTAAGTAAGAAATATAGAAGAAAAAGAAAGAAGTGATATGTTTGAGTAGAAAACAAAGAACAATTGCAATCTATTTAAGGCACCAAGCACATTCTAGACTATAATTTTCCTGATTCTACATGAAAGCCCTTCTGTGATGATTCAAATTTTTATACCCTGTAAATGAAACACAGAATTTTCTTGTCTCTGCCATCTTTAAATTAACTCATACTCAGCAGAAGGTTAACATCAATCTCTTATGACTTTATTTAAGTGTATAAGAATAAAAGCACATAAAAGTACAATCTAAATCTTCAAATTTCTCCTAGTGCTCAGTTTCACCTGGAAATTGCTCTTTTATCATTGGTAACATCAAAATAATAAGCTCAACATTCCCATTTTACCTTTCAAAAAAAAAGAAAGAAAAAAAAAAGCAGCTGAGTTTTCAAACAGCTGTAGAAAAGTTCTAATTATTCAATTTTGTACACTAGTCTCTGGTCACAACCATCTCTTTAAAAATTCAACTTGAGAAGGTTTTTGCCAAGACAATGTTCCTAATTCTTCATTGACCCATGTCTTGGGCTCAAATATTTAATACAAAGGGAGTATTAAAAAAAATATCGGTACAGTCTTTGTTTAATAGGTATTGTAGCTTTTTGTGTGCAATGAGTGAGGAAGCGTCCACATCATTCTCAAATCAGCTTTACTCACATCCTTCTGAGCAGAAAAAATTTACCAGAACATGAGCTCTACAGGAATCTTATGTTCTTCAAGCACTTCTATTCTTCCCTCTTCACTTATTTTTGATGCTAAATGAGAGGTAGAGCCAATTCTACCCTTACTTTTCCGTTAGGTCAGATTTGTAAGTCAATTTGTTTTAGTTATGTTGGTTACTATTATACTGTGGAATCTTCTTGCTAATTGATAATTTCTTTCGGTGTCTTAAAAATGTCTAACGTACCTCAGTTTAAGCCCCTGAGTGGCAGTAAGGGAATTGGGGCTATAAGGAAGGCTGTTTTGGTGCACTTGTTGCTAAATGGAAAGGGAACAAAATATAATGGAAAGTGGACAGTATATTCTTTATTGACATTATCTTCCCCCATAACCTCTCCAAATAAGAATATCAGCTAACTAACAGTTTACAAAAGCAAGTTATCAGATTTCCTTGTTATATGACATTTCTCCAACCAGAAACACACCTTGAATTCATGCAGTTCAGTGTGAGCATGTTTGGACACAGAAAGTTCACATGCTGCTATAGGCTTGAACTTTAATTCATTTCAGAAAAGTGCAAGCATGTTTGCCATCTTATTGCGAGCTCTTCGGGGAAATAATGTACAGTACTATAAGCATAAACATTGCTACCTCACAGCAACTTGTGGTAAGTCTAGTAGTAGTGATCTGCTAAAAATGTTTAAATTGTGCAGACCTGCTTATTTTGCTGTGTTTACACCAGGAATTAATTTGGCTGGTAAATTTGGATTATATCACGAGTTTAAAAATTGAGTAAATCTCTGTTGTTTAGGAACTGTAGCCTTAAGTTTGACCAGACTGTTCCTATTCTAGCTCAGAAATGTAATTAACAGAAGCAATTAATACTGTAACTAGTATTTTAGCAGCTACAAGACTCTAGTAAATATATAGTATTTTCACACAAACTTTCAAATCATCTGTCTTTCCCTACAGTTTATCAAATTACTGTTATTCTGACTTCTAAAATATAATCTGGATTAATGGTGCTATTTTTTGTCTTTACCAATATGATGCTAGATCTTTTTGAAAAGTCTAAATGAAGTACAGAATTCTAGTTCTTCAATAATACTATATAAACCTCTCTTCCTACGTGTTTGCCTTAGAAGCTTGTGGGAGAAGTGGGAAATGTAAGAATTCAGTGAAACACAAGCAGCAAGTAAACCTTTCTATCCTCTTCAATTACACAAAAATAGGAAGGGAACATCATTTTCAAAGAAACAAGTGTTACACAAGACAAGCCCTTTAAATCCTTTTCAAGGCTCTGTGACCTGTAAAACTATCTGCAATATCAGCAACAGAAAGCCTTCCACAGAACAAATGCTTATGTTTTATGTGTACTGTATTTGCTAATCATTAGTTCATAAGCAAGAGCAGATATACAGTGTGCTATAAATAATGGCGGGAATGTAAAAGTGAATTGATCTGTCTGGCTATCTAGTAATACTGCTGGCAGAGAACCAGTTTTGAATGGCTGCCAACTACCATAGACCCAGCCAGTGATTTGTCTAGGGGTCTTGCCCTGTCAGGCAGAAAACAGTCTTAAGCTGAGCTCCCAGAACTGTGAGCACCGCCTACTGCTCAACAATGAGCATTTCCTGCAGCGACCCCTCTACCCACTTAGTTAAATAGCAGAAAACATGCACGAGTTACCAAGCTATGAAACCAAGCATCTAAAAATATTAATCACTGGATAGAGAGGTCAGCATGCTTGTGAACTGAAGTGAAATACATTGTTCAAATTGACTGCACGCACAGAGCGAGAAACCAAGAGTGAGATACACACACACGTACACACAAATATGCTAAATTATTCTTTCACGCTAGCCCTTCAAGCATTCCAGAAACGTATGGTAGTCACTGTGCTGCAATCCTCATGGGTGGGGTAGCAAACAGCCAAAAGAACGGAAGCATTTATAGCGATCTAGATATTTTTAAGAGGATAATTATGCTAAATAATGTGATTGTAATAGAAACAAATGGGGTGTGGCTTTATTACAGGAAAGAAAGGAGGTGGCTCAGTAGCAAGTCCTGACAGCAAAAGTATTTCCCCATCTCTAGTGCAAATGGAGCAAAATGGTGGGCTAATTTTCCCCTCTTTCTTTAAATCAGTCATGCTGATCCACTTATTGCATTGCTTGAACTAGTTTTCCCTGTGTATAAACATGGAAAGACAGCTCAAGCAGCAAACTCACCTCGGGATGCCTTGCAGGGATTCAGTAATGTGCCTGCTTGGCACTGTTTCTTGTATCCCTCAAGGCTGTCTCCCAATCTCTTTGTAAGATCAACTCTGGCTCAAAAAAAANAAAAAAAAAAAAAAAAAAAAAAAAAAAAAAAAAAAAAAAAAAAAGTCCCATCAAATGATGCCGTTCAGCTTCATGTAATCTATCTTTTCTAGGTGATTCTGATTCACTGTTTAGTACAGAATCAGAGTGCGTCTGTGCATGCGTGTGCGTATGCGCGCAAGTGTGCAGGCAGACTGATTATGCCTGTTCAGTATTTATATTCCTATATAAAACTATATATTATCTTTGCTCATAAAGAGAGGGCAAGTTGCTAATTAAGTACTGCTAAGTTGAATTTCTTCAAAGTGAAGCCCATAGATCAAAGACCACAGGGCTGAGGCTGCTGCTTTGGGTCTGAATTTGGCATTGCTTTATTGAATTTTATAAATACCAACTAAATTCAAACAAAACTGATCTAGATTTCACCTCATCACTTAAAATATATTTTGTAGAGTACAGTCTGTGCAGTAATCCTCTGCTATACTTTAATTTGGTTTTAATTTTATAGGCCCTGTTTTAACTGCATATTTCCAGACCTTTATTTCTCTCACAGCTCTTAGCAAAATGGTAGCTCATAAACACAAGCTCTGCTGTATAGACTTTGCATTTCATCCCAAAGTATTTCCTTTTTTATAGCCATGGTCTTTCCATCTTAGTGCTCCGAGCTTGGGTCACAAATCTCACTGCTATTCCAGTGTGTGACATCTTCGCTCGTTTGCCGCTGCTCATTAACAAACAATACTGCTGTGAAATTGGTTTAATGACAAAGTAATAAAATTGCTATTCTGCTCACAGATTGCCTGAGGCACTTTGAGCTCCTACAAGGCTTACTGTGGGTGCCAAGATACATTAAGCTGCTTATTCGTAAAAACTGCATCATCCGTTTTTTTCACAGGTTTTTTCCTTTCCCTATCTAGCCCCTGCTTCTTTTTATCTTCAAATAAAAAGATATATTTGCTTATGTTCTTCCATGCTGTCAAATTTTTACTTTCATGCATATTTCTGGAAAATGAAAGTGTATTTCATTTCCTTTTTCTCTTTAAAAGGTCACTCTGTCCCCACTGCAAGGTTGTTCCTGGACTCCAAACCAGCAGAAATGTAACATTAAGGGAGACTTATTTTAATACACTATATTATGTAATTGGGATAGTTAGTCCTATTTTAGGCATAGGTGGATAAGAGAACTATTTATAGAATGAGTTTCCTTTTATAAAGAACTCATTTGTGCAACGCATCTATCTTCTGATGTGATTTTAAGGCTAAAGCATTTCTGTTGCTTATTTTTAGAACATTAAAAAAAATTGTATTGTACCTGGTTACTTTTCATACCCAAATCCTACAAATAATAAAATATGGCAGAGTAGTGACAACCAAAAAGGTTTAGGAAGCACATGGTTTTCATAATGAACTGCACATTTTATAAAGTATTCTTTTTTTCAGTTGTGTGAGGCCCATAAGGACCTGGATATTTACTGCTGGCAGACAATGGTGAAACAACCCAGTTGCTCTTTGACAGGTGGACAGGTCCTGGTAACTATAGCCAGACATCTTAACATTACCAAAATGGTGTAAATAAACACACAGCACTAACCAATATTTTTTTTTTTTCACATTTTAAGCAAACATGTTAAGTATATTTATCCTCTTTCATTCAGTGAACGACTGCAATCTCTAAATGCATCACTACACTTACACATGCACATACACCTGCGCACACCTTTATAAATTACTTCTGAGGGAAAACAATGGAAAAAAAAACCCTATTTCTCATTTCCAGCACCATTGCAAGTAATTTGACCGGCTGAATAGCTAAGGAAATGTGGTTTGGGTACCTGTGATGGTTAGCTAGCAGTGGAAAAACTGGTTCAGAAACAATAAGACCTGGTCTGAACATGAATCTCACCACCCCCAAACCCCCTCCTTCCCACCCTCCGCCCTTCTCTGCTTCAAACCTCAGACTGATCCTCCTTTCAAATATCTTGTGCTTCAGGGCTTCCCCAGGTCAGATTCGTTGCAGAATGTGTCTGACCTGAGGAAGCCTTAGAGCATGAGATTTGAATGTAGCAGGCTGATGCAAGCCCAGGAGAGGCTCCCAGACTAGCTAGCACCCCTCAGTGGGATTATCCAAGGTAGGAAGGCCTGCTGGAGGTCAGGAAAGGATTTAGAAACACACAGAGGGAAGTGAGGGATAATAGGAGTCACTGTGGCTGAGCTGGACTGCTGACTCACTCATAGGTGGTCATGAATTAGATTGGGAGATCTGGGAGGAAAAGGGAAATAACATGGAGGAAAGAGGAAACTGTGAGTCAGAGGGAGAGGGTAAGCCAATGTTTAAGGGAATTTAACTGGCTGCCAAGAGATGGATGGGACCTCCAGAAGTCTGGGAGTGGAAAAGCTGAGATGCTGATGGTTATCCTGTTGGCTGTGTGGCTGAGGAGGAGCTGAAAATGGGATTAAAAACCACATAGGAAGTTCAAATCAGAAGCAGATCCTTTTGGTGCTTCCGTAAGTATTTTCAACTGCTCTGTTTCCTTGTGGTCCATGTCTGTGTTCACTAAAAGCATTTCAGAAGGTAAGCAAAAGCAGATTATGGCCCCATGATCTTTAGGTCAGGTCTTTTTTCCCTTCACATCAGATTTAAAACTGCCTATTGCCTCTTCCAAACTTTGCTATCTGATCTTTGCTGCTACACCCACGAAGTAAGCATAGCCAGAATGGTTGGGTGTGGGTGTGGTGGTGTAAGGCTTGCATTTGCCAACCCGGCACTTACAGGGGATTTCTCCACTTCAGAGGAAACTCAAGCCACTAGTTTGTGCTCCTTTTGTGTTGCTGAAACATTGCAAAGGTGCTCATCATCTTGGTCATGAAAATCAGTGGGAGCTAAACCAGGAGTTGAGAGTACATATATGGAGCTATTCAAATCGAGAGAAAAGCTGCAACACTTCCACTGGAAATATTTATACAAGATTATTAAGCTTCTCCTTATTTCTTTTGCTAGGAAGATTTGGGCTGAACTTCTGTTCAAAGCAAAAAATATTCAACTATCTACATATTCTAGCATGTACTTTAGAATCCTAGAAGTATGTTTCAAGGCTGCAAGAATACTATTCAGAAGCTTCTAAACTACTTTCTTATCCAATGGGAAAGTACACTCAAACTTGCTTATTTTCTATTCTTTTTATGGATCAAGTTTAGGCCCAAAGTTTGTGTTGCAGAGAGCATATGCATATCTTTTCTTGGACCCCTACATAGAGATCAAGCACAATCTGAGAAAAGAATTTGGCCCATATGAAGGGATTGTCAGGTTTTAAAGATGTGGTAATTACAAGCACACAAGGAAGCCATGAAAGTCTGGATGAAAAATTCAAATGAGCCTGCAAAGACACAAATTTGGCTTTGAACTAGGAAAGCACTTGCTTTGATCCTGATCCTTTTGGGCTGCATCTACAAGTACTGACAACAAGCCACGTGTATACTGAAGGAGTTGGTGATACTGGCTCAGAGATATGTCCACTGAATGCTCTTGCCACCCTGCATGCTTATGTCTGGTGGATAGTTTGATTTTTTCATTTTATTTTCAGCTGGTGTCTTAAGAGATTGGGAGCAGTGAAGACTGAGGTTAAGGTATAACAGAATGATGGTGAACACGATGACACTGAAATTTTGAAAGGAAAATTACTGAGTTTGGGAACTATTCTATAGCAAGCATCTCAGTCCTCCTTATCTCTTTATTTCCTCAAATGGATTAAAAAAAGCCTCTGACCCTCTATAGGTTCTTGGGCTTAGTATATCTGTGCTTCTCCAGACAGACTCAATACACCCAGTTTTGCTGGTTTTGAACCTAGGAATTTTCAGTAGACTTATTTTGAAAAGTTTCTAAGTTATTTATACAGTGATAAGTTAAGGAATTTATTTATTTATGAATCATTAGTGTAGTACTCCCATGGCAGATAACCTGGGGCAGATTTTCTGCTTCAAAATTGCTAGAATGCGTGCTTTTATTAAAACAAGTTGACCAGAAAAAAATTGTCTCACCAAACAAGAATACTCCTGGTATGATTTTGCTAGGCTAGAGATGGGATGATGTGTGTTTGTAGCACCTGTGTGCAGTGGCAAGGGAAGGTACTGGTGCAGAGAAAAGAACTAGCTGGGAAGATGTCAGACCACTACCAACAGGCACAGAGTCCACTGTGACAGACACAGCAAGACTTGTCCCAGTGCAGCTTTGCGAAGGCTCACAGCCCTCAAGTGTGATGACTACAGCTGTATTGAAACCCAAACGTCAGAAAAAATGAACAATTCAAAATCAGGGTAAGCTCTAGATGTATGTTTCATGAATTGTTTTCAAGAACAAGACTATAGACATGTCCAGCATATTCTTTCTGAAGCCCTGGTCATTCAGTAAATCATATAGGACAAAGAGAATTGATTCTGACTTTACAGACCCACATCAGGCCAGGGACAGTCCTCCAGGATGTTGTGCCCTGAGATTCCCATCTGAAGCACAGTTCTCTCCCTGCCTCCCCACTACTCTAAGGGAGCAGCAATTTACTGCTAGCCCACAGATTGTTCCAACATCTTCACTCCTTCCCCAATCCATTCATAGCAGTTTGTATTTTGAGAGTAGAGGGGAAGAATCTCCTCAAGAGATAACACATTTAAAATAAATGCTAGCTTCCATAAAAGTATGTCATGCCCACTGTGTTTATTTAAGGATACAAGTTCCTTTAAGCAAAATGCCAATATTTTATTTCCCTCCACCTCTGAAACAGTGTTATTTTAGTTGAGGATTAAATCAACTCTCTGGTTTTATTTGTTAATTGCAATGAGCCTTCTCAAAGGAATGTAATTCAAAAGTTGCTTTTGAATTTTTTGAATTTTAGTCTACAGAGTAAACCAGAAAATTGTTTACTAATGTTCACTAGATTTACTTTCTCAAACTCCTCAAGTATTATGTCTTATGAAGAACTGTGTCATTCAGTTATACTTGCATCACGACAATGATAACTAGCATGGTGCCACGGAAACCGGAAAAATGCATTTAGGGTTGGGCCTATGCATCAGAGAACAGAATCAATCTTCCTAATTAACTGCAAATTAGCAATCCCAAAATGAGTGGGATCAACCTGTCTTCACTGGCCAAGAATCATGTTAAGTATATAGCTTCCTCTAAGTACCTCTAAATTACATTTACGCCTGTATAAAGTAACATTCTTTTAATCTAATGCTGCATTAGTGTCACTGTTCTCAAAATTATTGCACTGTTTTAAATTTCAACAGATAGGTAGACAGATAGAAAGGTAAACAAATTAATAGACAGTTATGGAGATAGCCTGATATTTTGTTATTCAGGCTCAGAGTAGCTCATAAATCACACTGGAGCCACAAACAAGGTACTAATTAGCATAAGTCTCTGGAAAGAAAAGTTTCTGTTGAATGGCAAAATTCTTTAAGGCCACTGAGCAGTAGCTATTAATAAAGATAAAAATAGTAAATGCAGAATAGAAGATAAAATGTAAAAATGGGACACAGTAGATATTTGATTAATTCCATCCCTAATGATCAAAATTGCCAAATAACACTAGGCCAAAACTAACATTACTGATGTACTGTTTTTTCTCTTTAGGGCATATGATCAAAAAGATCTTGGGTATTGTGAGAGTACAAAGAACTGACCTTAGGTGAATTAGCTTAATTAGTTAATGCCTGTAAAGCACTAGATGGGTGTTAAGTATTAATTAATTATGAATTATTATTGGGTAAAGATGGGATTTGGAATCCCATCGCTCATACATGTGCCCCATCCTTCATGCAAGAGCTTCTCTGGGGCCCCACTGGTCTTCATTCACCTGCTGGTCTCACCAGGCTCAGCACAGCTTTGGCATTCCCATTTGCATAGAGAGGGGTAGTAGGGAGACTTCAAGCAGCTTGTCCCACTGGCTGAGAAACCTTATTTTGAAGTCTGCTATGCCTTGCTTTGTGATGTGGTGAGAGAATGTGCATTCTGAGCAAAAGTTCCACAATGAACAGAGGCTTAAATGTGTGTGCAGGTTTATCTGCATGTAACATGAGGCTAAAAACGCTTACCTTACAGTGCTATTGTGAAACCACCTTTTTTTCCTCTTTTGCCATCAACTAATAAAGCCCATTTTGTACATCTTTTATTATTGTGATTGATACTGGTTAACACTCAAAATGAATAGTTTGCTTTTGAATTACAGAACATCCCTGAAGAGATTACCAAAAAAACACCTTCTCAAAATTGTTCTGAGGTATCCTTCCTAATCACCTTTGCCCAGAGCCATTCTTGACAGAATGTTAGTAATGCTCATTTATGTTGTTTTCTTTCTTTTCCTTTCCGTTTTTTTTTGTTGTTGTTTTGTTTTCATCTCCCCAGGGTTATTCAGATATTAGTTATTGTAAATCCCTCTAATACATTGACTCCAAGGCTAATATTTTCCTGTAATTTTAGTATGATACATAACTATTGGTAAATGACATTGAAAAGAATGTTAACGTTGAAATACATTTTACTTCACATTAGCATTGTCCAATTTCTCATGTTTTAAATTTTTCTGCCTGGCTGCAGCCTAGAAGAAAATACATGCTGGAATAATTATATGAACAATTTAGATTTAAACATATTGAATAGCAGAAGAGATCATACCCACCCATTTGTATTTTTTCTCCCTTTCTCCTTGCTAGTCTCAAAGATGAGTAATTTCTCTCCTTAGAAGCATACCTAATAGACAAAGCTCTAATGCTTGGAAGAGGGTGAGGGGAGGGAAGCGCTTTATTACAACTGTTCAGATCAATACACAAAAATCTCAGGATGATAGGGTAATTAAAACACGCACAAAGTAATTCATCAACAGCCTTTCACTCCAAAATGCACTTGCCTTTGGAACTTGCTTTCTGATCCCTGATGTTTTTACTTGCAGGGATTTGAGGCAGCTCCCAGCCAGCATTTCCCACTTAGCTTACAGCTCTTGTTTTCATTCACAAACAAGAAATTGTGTTGGCCTTGTGATGCTTATGCTTCATGCTTTTTCATCCCTTCCCTGCTCTTTGTCTGGTTCGAGCAGTGAAATTTACCTAAGAGCTAAGAAAAAGGAGAAAACAATCTGTGCTGTTTGACAGGTGAGAAGTTCAGTATCAGCTGAATCACTGATAATTTTATGCTGTTGGTGATTACACTTGTAATGTTTGTAAGAGCTCGTGTTAAAAAATGAAGTAAGCACTTCTGCTGTAATGAATAGATGGAAGCGTATTTGAAATGTTCTAATGATTAAAAATAATATTAAAACTTATTCTGAATTATCTAGTGGAAATGTTTCTACTGCTGGAGCTCATTTCAGACTCAGGCTGTGAGGAACAGCATTCAAGCCACAGAGCACCACTTCCTGCACTCTGAGAGTCGGCTGTGATGATAATTACCTTACTTGCATTCCTGTTTTGTTTACCAGACCCTCAAATGTTTCTTTCCTAATGACAGAGTTCCAACTGCAGTACTTAAAATGAACAGAGTACTTCTTAGAAAGCATTCAAATCCACTCCAATTCGTAAAAATTTTAAATGTAACTTGAGCTTTGCTGTTGTTTCAGGTAAGAACTATGGATCCAAGCAACCAAGTTAGGTCTTCCTAGAATCTGATTATACATTAATGTAGCAGAAAGGCTAGGAATGATTTATGGACTGAGTAGGCTCGAGTTCCTGCAGAAGATTTAACCGTATTTCTTTGCTTAGACATAACACAGCCCCCCACTTTATTATTTATCATTTGCCCTATATCATAGAATCATAGAATGAGCTAGGTTGGAAAAGACCTACAAGATCACCTAGTCCAACCATCCACCCACCACCACCAACCCCACTAAACTATGTCTCCCAATGCTATATCTAAACGTTTCTTGAACACCTCCAGGGACGGTGACTCCACCACCTCCCTGGGCAGCCCGTTCCAGCGCCTGACCACTCTTTCAGAAAAGTAGTACTTCCTAATGTCCAGCCTAAATCTCCCCTGGCGCAACTTGAGGCCATTCCCCCTCGTCCTGTCACTAGTTATAAGAGAGAAGAGGCTGACCCCCAGCTCACTACAACCTCCCTTCAGGTAGTTATAGAGAGCGATGAGGTCTCCCCTGAGCCTCCTCTTCTCCAGACTGAACAATCTCAGCTCCCTCAGCCGCTCCTCATAAGGCCTGTGCTCCTGTAAATACCTGCTAGCCTATAACAGCCTAGTTTTCCATTATTATTATTTTCTGTTATGATGATGCACAGGGTGTCAGTTAAGGACATACTACATGTAGAGATAAAATAACAGAGCCCCCACCCCAAAGCTTTCCCAATTTGCATATCAGACCAAACATTTAGGGAGATGTGAGAGGGTGGCAGTGGTTTGGGAGGATTAAGTAACAATAAAACAAACAGTTTAACAGAAAAGCAAGAGTCATTTGCCTAACCAAAGACAGATGGGTGTGATTTGTAGGCACAGGTAGAGGCAAGTTTAAGGAGGGATTTAAAAAAGGATAAAGGTTAGCTTTACACGTTTGGCAGGGAAGATTTTCCCCACACATGAAGAGGGACATCAGTACTACAGAATGAATTTGTAGTTCTTCTCACTTTGATTCTCCAGTTACTAAATAAATAAACCAGGTTACCAAAGTCAAAGGGAGCAGCACAAGCTTTCACTCCACTGGGGTAGCCTACCCTTTCTCCAGTAATCTTTAAAATATCAATGTATTATTTTTGCCTTTCTCCCTGACTAACGTTCTTGATGACAACTGAGGCTTCAACTATTGCTTCTCCATAGCCTTAGCAAGGAGTTTAGAATGGAACCAAGTGCGTAATGCAGCTGTTCTTGGTATGAAGCTTAGTTCTGATAACAAAATTCCAAAAAAACAACACTTTAAAAGCACCTTAAACTAGTGTAAGTAGCTAATTTCTTCTAAAATATGATTATTTCAATGAGATGTTAAATCCCAGAGACTTTGAGCCTACGTGACATATGCAAATAAGCCCCAATGATTTGCCATAGAGCTTGAGCTCCTAAGCCACAATACGTTTTTAAAAAATATTTCTTGTTTTTTCCCTTTCTGTTCTTGTAAAAGATATACTCTACTCAACAAATGGAGGGGAGGAAACTAAATCGTATACTCAGCTTGGGTTCAGATTTTCAAAGGTAAACATCCAAAATATTTGCCCTTGGAAAGAAAATAAGCATGAAATTTTCAGCTCAGAATGTATTTCAAAGAGTTACTGGTCACTGAAAATAAGTGATGCTTAAAATGAATATTTCACTTCTACTATCGCTGTAATAAGAACAGCTAATGAATAAGAGAATTATAGCAAAAGTGAATAAAAATTACAAAGTTTGATGTGGTGAATGCAGTATGCACTCTCCAGTAAGCAAGCTTCAAATGAAATACCATTTTCATCAGAAGGTAATTCATTCTAGTAATAGAAACCACAGTTTTTGCAATCAAAACCAACAAATTTCTGAACAGTCTCCTCTGAGCCTTGAAAGCAATAGTCCATTGCAGGAAATGTATTTGTATTTTTGATATCTCTTAGTTCCTCTATGTAAATAAGTGGTTACTGTAGTACTACCTGGCATTACGAGGTATGGCACTATTATTATTGCCATTTTTAGTTGGAATAATTGAGGCAGAAAGAAGTAAAGTGACCTTTCTAAACAGCTGTGTCATAGGCTACTTGATCTTAGCATTTGAAATTCTAGTACTTCAATAAGATAAATCCCATTTATCCTAGGATATTTCTTATTTATTTGCTATTGCATTGTTTGCTATGTTTGAACTTTTAAAAATAAACATTTTTAGAAGTTAGAACAAAAAACATTCAAAAGTTCATATGTTACAAAGTATTCTTCCATAAATATGAACATATTATAGGGGATGGTATATTTTCCTTTCACATGGAATTGGTTAAGATCTTCTGGTCTTAAGGATTTGTATGACCAGACTGTCATTTTCTTGGAATCTTTTCCTCTGTCATTGGTTATGAACACGAACAGTTCGATTTGTGGGTATACGAAGAGTTATGCGATGAAGAATTTCTGCAGGCATAGGCTCAGCAGTCTCTACTGACTCACCTTCTCATAGTGAAAATAAGCACGGAGCCAATTCATGAAGCTCTGTACTCTAGAAAGCTCCCTCTGATCTGAATATGCACTGGCGCAGGAGATCCCCTCGCAGCCCCCATGGTGATGTGGGAGCTGTACTATCACCCAGCCTCCCTGCCACAGCATGGCATAGGCGGCCACGCATAGCACTCACTAGTCCTGTAGCCCTTCAATGAATCTGCCTCTACTCATGATCTCTGAGGAAACTCTTACAACAGGATAAGTGTCTCTTCTCTTTAGAGGCTGCACCTGACTCCACATCCAGTCAGGATGCAAAGATAATGGATGCAGGTCTCTTCTACCTTTACTCTAGCCCAAGCGCTATAACCAGTAGCAGTTTTTACAGAAATGCTTTTGCATGGCATGCAGAGTTTGAAGTTTTAGAAAAGAATAAATTTGTCTGGAATTGCTTACAAAAGCACCAGATTAAGCATTCTAAAGAGAAGAATGTTTGTTTCCTCACCTCCATGCTTGAACAATTCACAAAGGGCTGACAGCATTTCCATCCAGCTTACCTTACCAAAAATAATTTTATTGCAGACTGCTGTACTGTAAGCTGTGTCACAAGGTATTTCACTGAAAAGATTTTGGGCAAGGACCATATCCAACCCAAATCTAGTCTAATAAGAAAATAAAATCTACAGTCTCCATGGACCAGCTTGTTTTTGTAGTGTTGCAAGTTCAGTATTGTGGCCTAAGAGATTAGGAACAAGTAATCAGCCAAAAAGCTCAAAGTGGTATTCACTTATAACAGAATTATTATCTCTAGACCTAGCTATGCAGCAGTGTGACCATGAGCTAACACACTAACTTCTCGTTAATTCAGTAAGTACTTGACTAATACCTTTATAAAAAATTTTCACACTGCAAATCACAGTTGACACGGTTTTCCTGAAGCAAATTGGAAAAAGTGACTAGAAGGGCATGTACGACTTGTTTCACATCACTGTCCCTCAGAAACCCTCACAGATATTGACTTCCTGTGATTGCCAATCTTGACAGTTTAAGTTGTATGCCCTCTTCAAAGAGAGGTTGGATTCATTAACTTTGTGATGCACCAGAAGGTAGGGCATAGGGACAATCTCAGGTAATTTAGTTTGAATACATATATCAGTTGTTGCTTAGTAATTAGCTGTGCATGCTCTACAGAAAAGGAAATCAGATTTATCCCGTCTTCAAGATGGGTGAACAGATATGCTGCATTTACCATGAAGGGAAAACATACCTGTAAGCAATTTATCACTGAGTGGCTATTAAGATACAAGTGCACACTGCACTTTACTTCATGGTAAGTTGAGTGTCTATAACACATTATCTGAATCTCCTAAGATGGACAAGATTGAACATAAGACTGAGCCCACTTTACTGGTGTTGGTATCTGGAATACAAGAGCAGTCAGGAAAATGTGGATAAAGTAAATACAGGTGGAAAGATTTCTATTTTTGTTGCTGTTGTTGTTGTTAGTTTAATCCTTCAGATTCCAGGTGACTTCAGTGGGACCATAATTTCCCTATCTGAGTTTTTCTGATGTTGATCTTATCTTTATTCAAGATATGAGTGGATAATTGCAAGCAAAAGGAGAGCATTCATCAGCTAAAGCCTCAGTAAATGACTGGCAGCATGCTGCTAGTCTGATGTCATTACATAGTAAAATAAGTTCACATAGAGCACTGCTTGGGGGATAAATACAAGACAGAAGTAGAGAAATGTACTGTCTAACCATGTGTCAATCTTGCAAAACAAGTGAAGGATGTGCATGGAGCGGTGTGAGGTGCTTGAAGTGTAGCTGATGACAAAGGATTCTATAGCCTCACAGAATCCAAAATTTAGTTTGGACTGAACTTTTAACAGACAGTGAATTGTTACTCTGATTTGGGGCAAGCAGACCTGGGCCTAAGTTCATCCTGCATAGAAGCTTGGAGAGTCAGTCACTCCTGCCAGCAGCAAAGAAAAGTAAATAGGTGCAAGTTAACCCATGATATGAACTGCCCGATGGAAGTGCCTCTCCATCTACACTGATTGAAAAGGGCAACTATGCTCCTAATTTAAATGCTCCCTTAGCTGTTGAATGCTAGATTGAATATAAGCAGAATAGAACTAAGAACAATGAACGAAAACTTTGGTCATTATTTTTGCTAGGTATTAGATAGGCTAGCATGTGGACCTTAATGTACAGCAACAGAAATGTAATAATATTGTGTCAGTTGGGGAACTTCTTCTCGTAAGCAAACAGTAAATGGAAAGACATGATCTCCTCCATGTCAGCGCTTTTCAGAAGCAGAAGACAAATAGCAAAGGCAAAAAGCTAAGAACTAATTCCCACTGCAGTATCGGACCACTGCAGTAAACGAACCCTGGAGCTAAATGTGAGCCCAGCATAGAAAGATAAATCAGGATCATTTCCATGAGGGTTAGCCTGCTGCCTCCAGAAGAAGGGCAATAGATGGGCAACAGATCACTGAAGTGAAACATCAGCTGAACACAATGCACTGGAACCATGGACCTAAAGCTGTAGGTGAACAGGTCTGGGCCCAGCAATAAAATCAGCACATAAACAAACAGCAAAGAAACAATCATGCAGAGCTCAAAAACAGCATCTGAAAAGAATCGTGACAGCACTAAAAGACTAACTGTAACTACAAAATATCATTCAGGGTAAGGCAGACTTATGGAGATCTGTAGCAACCTTCATACAGGACTACCTGATGAGAAGTCTGAAAACAGTACAGAGTTCTAGCAGGACACCAATCAGCAACATGAAGACAGCAGCAAAAGAGAAGAAAAAAAAGGGAAATTAGGAGTGGGAGTTCTGCTCAAAAGTCAGCACACCAGAGGCACTTTGTTGCCTTAGAAGTTGCAGAAGATGGTATGGATGCCAAGCCTCTAGATCGAGCTATATGTTAGTAAGTTCTAGTGCTCATCTGAACACTTACTGACACGAAAGTCACAACATGTAGAAACCACTAAGGAAAAACAAACAAACAAACAAAAAACCCTAAGAATTCACTGGAACTCAGAGGAATAATCATGGATTGTAAGCAGAAAGAATTTGGAGATAGCTCCAGGAAGTCATTCTGTGTTACACATAGCACAGAGCCTAGTTGTTGTTGAAGAATCTCTGTAAATCATTCTTCTGATAGCAAGACAGCTTAGTAAGGGGAGCATTTTGTATTCTACTGTACAGGACAGGAAACAGTTAAAAAAACCTAAACTATTAACTTTATTCAGTTATAAGCAATCGCCCACTGCACCATGTGAATGCTGCGTCATAACTCAGCGTTGGGGTGGTGCTCATGGAGCCAGGAGCCCAGCAGGCGCTGCTGCCCACAGTCTGAGCGCATCACCTCCATGACACATCCGAGCATCAAAGGCTCGTAAAGCATGCCCCCGGGCCGCTCCCAAGCTCAGGTCTTCTGCATGGCAGTACAGCTAAACTGCTGAGATGGCTTCGCTTCAGCTGTCAGAACTGGGGTGTTTGGCTGTCTGCGAATAAAAACACCATTTCCAGACTGTCTTAAAAAAATAATAAATGAGGAGGAGAGGAATGAAGCACAAAATGAGGCTTCCACCTCACAGCAAATCTCTCAAACTAATCAGTCATAGGGGAGGCCAGGTGTCATTCTTGACATATTATTTAGCATCTTCCTCATTGTTTTACTCTTTTCTTTTTTTCTAGATAGATGCTGTTTTACTAATTAAGGAAAATGAAATTTCCAGTGTTTGGAATTCAGGGGTGGCCTCTGTGAGCCAATCTCACTGTTCTCCACGAACAATTTAAAAATAGAATCTAGTTGTTGTGGGGATTTTTGTTATTGTTTCTTTCTTTTTTCTTTTTAATTGGTATCACTTTGTCTAGAGCACAAACACACATGGCTGTAATTTAGTGAACTCCAGTCTTCCTCTTGTGGCAAATTGATAGGATAATTTTATTATGAGTGGAACAATGACTACAGGGAGTGAGAGAGAATTTCAGAGAACTACACATAATTCGGTTGACTAAATGTAATACTTGCATTATATCAGTAGGTAATGAAAACAGTGCTGAACACTGGCAAAGCCTAAACCATTTCTGATTCCAGCTCCTGTCAAGATGCCACCCCATAAATCATACCTGAATTTTATTTAATGTCAGGAGCCAGTAATCTGACAGAGTGCAATGAGGTGTTTGGATCAGAAGATGTATACCAAGTCATGTGTTCCATAGTCTTTGTAATCACAGGGTCACATAATCCATCTATGGATTTTAATAAGTAACTTATTATATTCCCTTTAGTGTTAATTATTTTACACATCACTTGTTTCTGGTTTATTGACAATATTTTAATATCTTCATCACATGAAATTACCAGTATAACCTATCAGCATTCTTTATAAACATGTAGCCTTGTGGAGAGATTGTGTTATTTCTTTTTCATGCCAAAACGTAAAAGACACAACAGGGTCAGCATCACATCAGACTGTGGTTATTTTTGTGATGCAGACAATCTCTGCAGCAAGGTCAATGAGCAAAGCTATTGCTGATTTTTGATCAGCAGTTTTCAACCAAATTTCCTTATTTTATCGAGTTCCTTTGAGGACCAGAAGAGTAGTCAAATTCAAGGCAGTGCAGGGTTCATTCTGCTAGCTGCTGCTATCTATAAGGGAATGCACAACAGTCCTGCAGGAATGCGTTCTAAATACCTAGCTGCTGTATGCGTAGAAAACAATACAAATCTGTTATTTTGTTAATGAACAATGGCTTTCCTGGTTCAAAAAACTAGCATTTTGCATCAAGATTTTCAGGTCCTTTAAAAATTCTGCTGCTTACTTACATTTTAAAGAAATTTTTTTTGAAGCACATGCTTATAAAACATTACAAAATAATAACAAAATTTTATAAAAAATAAAATTTTAATTAACCCATAACCCCTTTACTATACCTTCTGTAGTAAGTAGAATAATGTTTGTTTTGCCCTCCTAACTAAGGATGAAAGAGTGCTGTGTTTCTTGGAGGAAGGTGAGACAGATCAGAGTTTATTATTTTGAACTCTGTCTCTTTCATTTCTCTCATGAGCATTTGCACAAATGATTTTTGCTTGCATGAATGTTTGTGGATAAATTAATTCCAAGCCCATCCACTTAGCAACAAAACAGTGTTTTTAGGGATGGAATGAGTGGGCTGAATCATTACTAATGGCTTCCTGCTTTACCTCAAGCATTTGTGCAGACAGGCTGTATCTTTGCCCCAAGCCCTGTGCCCCAGCAGCAACAGAAGAGGTAGAGCAGCAGCAGCTATGCTAGAAGTGCTCATGTTAGGGCTTCCTTGATGGATCAGGGCTGGCATAAGCACATACTCTTGTAACTTCCTACCTTACTCCACTGCTGCCTTGCTCGTTAACATGCTGATAATGTATGAAGGCATGTACAAATAGAGGACTTCTTTATAAATCAAGGAGAAGCTCAGATTTCTGTACCGGCCTTTCTCCTCACAACCAGAGTGGCGGCTTCAGGAGTCTCTGCGCGCAACCTTCCAAGCAAGGAATGAACAGATATCCCCATAACATTGTTACTCAGTGTTTGTGAAAATAATGCTGATGATCTGTCACAAACAATAGAAAACTGTCAAATAAGATAAAAGATAAAAGGCACTGCTGAATCCACAGTCATGTAGGCTTTGCAGTTGGAAGGCTGAGCTCTGAAAGGGACAGGCACGAATATCAGTGAAGTGCATTGTGCTCACACTTCACCAAAATGTCAGCTAGAATAAGAGCTGCTTTGCCCTGGGATAATCATAACTTAGACACAAGGATGTCTCCTTCAGTTTTCTGATTTGCTCTCTAAGCACAGAACACATCCCCTCTTTTGTTCTTCCGTGTGCTAGATCTGGGTATTCCACTGGTGCCTGAATGTTCTGCTCTTCCTTAGTTCTTCCACAGACCCATGTGCATACGGAGTTGCTGTTCTCCAAATATGATGGAATTTTCACAATCTCATCACATTTTTCTACCATGTATTCTAACAGTGATATTTTAGGGAAAGACCTGATTCAAGAGAGATTGGGAAAAAAAATTCTCACTGTTTTTTGCCAACTTCCCTCTTCCTAATTCAATCACTTGTTCCCACGCTGTCTATGAGAGAGTGAAAACTTGATAACAGCCTTCCTTTTGTTAGTAAAACTGTTTTACAGCTACTTTCATGTAGACAGTGATCAGAAATCAGACCATGCGGCATAGGTGACCAATGAAAAAATGGAAAAAGTGAATAATGAGTATATGCACAGGACTGATTTCGCAAGCAGTTTAAGGTTCAGATTTATATACATGAAACACTGAGTAATCAAGAAATTCATGAAAAGGAAAAAAAAAAAAACAACCTTAACTGAATAAACTACTCATTAAGAAGAGATTTCTTCAGTCTATCCCTAATAGTGTATTTCCATTATTTACAGCTTCCTGGGCAAAAATGAAACAGTACTGTGAAATAACTGACCATGCATGATCAAATTGCTTGTGCATACTAAGAGAGGAAGGTGGAACTGGGGTGGGGATTGGTCCTTCACAGAAAAAATCCTACCTATCTAATGAGGGACTTCAGAATGGTAAAAGGTTGGAAAATGCCATGGTCACTGATATTGCTCTTCAGGCATACACATCCCTTTCCTGACCCAAGAGAACAACTGAAGTTCTTGGCAAGCATTTTCAGCCTATGCTCTTTCTGAACTATAGGCTATTTCCTCTTACAAATACCGAGTTGAAGAGACTACGCTTATTTGACAATAAAATTAATTTTATACTTGGGAACTTTTGCCAGATTTGGATTCTGCCTTCTTGAAGTAAAAAGCCAAAGTTAACTCACACCACCACAACCACTCCCTCACTAATAGCTCTTAAAGTTTTTTTGCTTATCAGTGCTTTTCAAGGAAGTTCACAACTCAAGAGGTCAACTTTAACAGACTGAAACATCAGCTTAGTGACTAATATGAAAGATAAGATACATCTGGAAACACATGGAATATGTAACATTTCTCCTGTGTTTACCTTGCAAGGTATAAAAAGACAAGTAAAACCTGCTTGTGTTTGCAACAAAACACTAGAACAACGCAGATCTTGGACAAGGGCTGGGACACAACAGCAAGTCTGAAATTAATGAATAGTCAGCAACAATGATTATGAGTCACATACAAAGAACAGAATACGCTTTCTACTACAATTACAATAAAACAAAGAAGCAGGAAATGGAACTTGAAGCAAGCACAGCAAAAAATGTTCTTAACAGATTTTAAAGCAGTGATTTCTCTATGTTTGTTAATAGTTTTCAGTATTTTTGAAAGGAAGAAATTTGGAATTGTTCACACTGAAAAGATGTATTTCTCTCTTCACTAGTGATCTATGAGATCTGCAACAGAACTAGAACTGTGACTAGGAGATCCCCTCCTGCCATGCAAACTCCCTCATTCAGATGTTTTTCTATTTCCAAAGCTCCCCAAACCGTGTGAACCTGCAGAAAATATAACTAAAATAAATCTCACAAACTCACATTATCTTTTCATTTCTGAACTATGAACTATTTGTATTACCAATAAAGTTTTGCTCCACTGTGGGGTGCCAGGTAAGTATTGCAAGACTCTTTCTCCTACAAAACAGAAAACTGCATGAGGGAATTAACTCAGAGAGCAGATCCTGATTCTTGCGTGTTCTGAATCTTGAGGATAAGCCAAGGAGATCTGTGAGACCATAGCACATTGGAAGAAAGAGAAAGGCTTAACTTTTTTGGAAGTTTCTCAGCGAAGAATCTAGTCTGTCACAAATACAAACACATGGCCATCACCCAGGCAGTACCTTGACTAGTCCTTCCTTGGAAATCTTCATGGGAAAACTCCCCCTGCACAGCAAGGCAGCAGCGCAGCCCCGTGACCGCTGTTCCTCACCTCCTTCTCTAACCTGCAATTTGGCACTGTCCTGGCTAGGACAAATGAACTTTCAAGCACAAAGAGTAAAATATTAGCAACTTTCAGACAGTTGCTTTTCCACCCCACGTCTTCTGGATGAGCAGTAAAGGCTTGGCAAACATCTTCTTAAGCGAGCCCAGGGAAGCTTATTGCTGTCTCTAGGGAACAAGTCTCTGGTGAGTCACTGCCTGCAGAACTAGCCCAAGAGAAAGGCTACCTTTGAGATGGATCAAAGTGTAGAAAAGAAAATTAATGGTGTGGAGGGGAGGAGATGTTTCCAACACATGAAGTCTAATGGAAAATATACTGTGATAACAGTATGCTTCCCAATTACAAAATAATTTCAGTAGGTTATGTTGTGCATAAAGGATAAACCTGCCAAGCAGAAGAGAACTGAGCAAATATGGTCTCTATTACAAATACTTCCAGGCTGAAGTGCAGAAAAAGGGATTTGTGCCCAGTGCATGATTTGTAGGCAGTGGGATTTATTATCCTTTCTCATGATGGGGTGGGAAAAGGATAATGAAAGTCCCAATTATCAAGAGGAATGGAAAGCTTCATTACATATCCAAATGGAACGATTAAGTAATCTGGTTTCTGAGTTAGAGTTGTAGTATATAGGCTGGGTATGACCCCATTCTTCCCCCTTCCCAACTAATATGGCTACCTGCCTATTTTTGTGCAAGCTTATTTGAATTACACAAACTTGCTACATTGCTTTACTGTTCTTTGTTAAATGCAGTTAGGAATATGAATCAGATATGACAATACTTCGAAGAAAGATGCATCCTATGGTAATGTAGTGGAGATCCTTATTTCAGGCTTCCTTCACACAGTAAAATGATGAGACGCAAAGGAGCTAGTACAATTGAACTTCAAGGGTTTCTATTAAATCTGCACTCGGAGCCAGCAGTCCTTTCCTTTCCCCTTTCCTCCCTGCTTCGTTACTTTTAAAAGACTGTTTTTGCACAGTCAGAGCACATCTAAATTTCTGGAAACAGCATTACTTTGGGCATTATTCTTTCTAGAAATGCTCATCAGACACAGCAGGGGACAGAGGCACAATGGCTACATTATTATCGCAATTGTAATTTTAGCACCAGAATGGGCATTCCACCAATCTATCCCAGCACTTCTAAACGCAGGAAGCTGGCAATACCACTTCTCTTTCCAAACACAAGTGGTACATCTGCGTACTCAGCACCAATACACCCAGCTTCCTCCTACACTCCTAACTCCAGACACAGACTTTTTTTTTAAACTTGTACCAGCCCTAATCAGGAAAACTGTACTAAAGCCAGTGATGTTTCACCAGCAAAAGCAAAACTGCAAGTAAGTGGAAAATCAAGCCTTTTTGAAATTCATTCAATTTAATACACTATCCTTCTGGTTCAACCTGAAGAACATGATTTTTAAAAGGGCCTCAACCTGGCCTCCTTTCCTAGAGGTGCAATTTTGCATCTGCAATCAGTTAAAACTACCATTAGTTACAGTTACAAAACTTGCCAGTTACACATCCAAATGTCTGAGTTGTGGAGCAGTTGGGTACTTAGGTAACCACAGATAGGACTTACACTGAAATAGAACTTTGCTGTTTCCATTTTCTATACATAGTGCTTTTCCTTTTTTTTTTAATTTTAATTTTCTGCAAGAAAGGATGGTGTGATCATGATGATGGAGAAAATTATATACTTAATTAGATCAAGCTAGAGATAGGACTAGCTAGAGACACTATTTCAAATGAATTTGGCTTTATTTCTTAATACCTATATTGATAATATTACTACCACAGCTTGCTCAGAATTTCATGACTGGGAGACAAACAGTAATAAAGGAAATTTTCCCTTAAGGCTAGCTGAACTGCAAATCTGTAGCCCTGCTTCATACTTTCACTAGCCATTGATTTGCCAAGAAAATGATTGTGAGGTACTACTACATTAAGTAAATCGAAAGTTGAGCTACAGTGTAAATAATCCACTTTTGGAGAGAGAGTGGGGGCAGCTGAGCTTGTGTTTAGTGGGTGGATCCAGCAGAACTGACAGTGGAGGCTGCATCAGCTAAATCTATCTTCTGAAACAAAATGTTTCTTCTTTAGACATGGTGACACTATATAGAAATAGCATATTCATACGGCAGCTCTTTGTGTTGCATTTATAAACATAAGAAATTGCTGACTAGAGAAAGGCAATTAGGTTCAGCAAGCCTTTTCTCTTTCAGTATATTTCATCCTCACCTCCATGGTAGATCACTATGTCCTTCAGTCCTTTCTCTCCTGAGATAAAAATGTCCAGCTGTCTCTTAAACTCATTTAGATTACTTGCTTCGCTAGCCAATTATTCCATATGTTTACTACTGTTTCAGGCAGAATTATGTTACTCAATTCCCAGTTTACTCCTGATTTTCTAGTTTTGCAAGGTCTCAGACTCCTGATTTTAACCAAATACTTGCTCATCTTTTTCATTATAGAAAATGTTAGTATCCTTAGAAACCATGTTTAGATCAGTAGTTAACTTTCCCACAAGCAAGAAAGGTAGATCAAGCCTAAATCCAGGACATTACCTTCTTTTTCCTCTTGAGCTTACAGCCTCTTCATTTGTTAAGTCTCCCAGGCTCTCACCTCACAGAGGTGGCTATTGACTTCCTGATGTAGGAACGCTCACTGAATTTCATGCCCATTTCAGAGGCACCTACCAGTTTTTTCTTTGCCAGTAAGAATAAATTTATCCTTTCTGGATTTTCCTCAGAAACATTTTCTTAAAGGGGCAATATCAAAGTTGAGATACAAGAGAAAGCGCAACCTTTCTTGACAATGACTCCCAGATCACTTCTCACTTGGTTACAGCTCTGTTTTCAATACCTGTATGGTATCTACTATCTCCTATACCTATATAGTATCAACTGCAAATACTATCTGATGTTACAACAGCAGTTGAGATTACTCATGCAAGTTGCAGGTATTCATAACTTCACCAGCAAGGGAAGGGTTCCTTGTCTTGATGAAAGTGGGCAAGACACATTTCCCCTCTTTGTAAGAAAGGATGATATTCTCCTTAGAAGCTTATCTTTCATCAAAGAGTGACACCTACATATAACTTTAGGTGGAATTTTGTTACCAAGTGCTGCAAACTAAACCTCATGGTTCAGTTCACGAACCTTTCATAAGCTAAACCCTGCAGTGTTTACATAGCATTACCAGACACTTAATTAGAAAAGAAAAATAGTTGCTGCAACTGAAAGTCTACAAAAAATAGCATCTAATTAAGAAGGTGCCCAAGGGTTAGAGTCTGGGGTTTGATTTTGGCTCTGGCACTTTTCCCCCAAAATCAACAGGCCTCCACCCTGTCTCAAGATTTAATTCTGGGCCATGGTGACTGATCTAAGTACTTTTGGGGCTTCCTCATAAAAACTCACGGGGTTGATTCTTTCCTCATCTACATCATAATTTTGAGAAGCAACTGTAGTTGGGAAATCTCCATTGCAAATTAATATTTTTTACATTTCACTTTGCGCATGCTTAGTTTTCTGTAGGATGTTTTCATAATTTTCTGCCTACATTTTATCTGCTGACACAAGGTTTTTCTTCAGATTTGCTTGATAAAAGGCCTTTTCCATGGTCTGTTTACCATATATTGAAATTTATTTCCTTATAAAAAGGAAAATCTCAAGGAATTTTAGGGAAAATTCAATGAAAGCATTTTGGAAAAAAAACCACTTACATTTTCCAGTCAGGAGCTATCCAGAAGAAACCATCTGCTTCTTAACGTAAGCAAAAATCTTCATAGTTATCAGTTGCTTTTTGGAAAGATCAATAATATCCTGAGCAAGTGATGAATAAATTTCTAAAAAAGGGTTTGCAACCTTGCTGATTTTCAAAGTCTTAAAACATTTCTATTGAAGATATGTAATGAACTTAAGCAACTGAAGTAAGCTTAGATTTTAGTGCATTTTTTGGACCACTCAGGAATAATCCAGATTCCCAGATGGCAGACTACAGTTTGAAAATGACTGACCTACAGATACCATTTGGATAATCCTCCTAAGGTTTTAATATTCAGCTAAATTTGAACACTGTCCAAATGGCAGTGTATGACCAAGGAAGACATGAGCACCTCCTTTATTTGAGAATTGTCATGAATCTAAACTGAGTGAATACTAATAAAAAACATATAAACAAATGAAAAATAATTTGAAAGCTGAAGCTCAAACAAATAATGACTTTACAGAAATACGAGGAAAGAGAGATGTAAAAAACATACCTGAGATTTTTACAATTTCAAATAAGGTTAACTGAGGGATGAAGTAAAAGCTTCTAATGCATACTTCTAGTGTTTTCTACAACTTATTATTTTCTATAGGACCATGGCAAGAATAAAATTATTGCATTTAATTCTTACAGCAAGATCTCCATAATTTTATGGTTTTTATCTTCAGAACAGTTATTCCTTTCAAGATGTTTATTCACTAAAACCAAACATATATTCACTATATTCCCTAAAACCAATGAACCAGTTAGTAAATTAAGCTTTTATTTTTCCTAAAGCTTAGGTTTCAGTTCCCTAAGAACCTAATGTGAAGGGCATTTACCTGCTGACAAACAATCTGTCTGTCCACATCTCCCTTCCCTCCAAAAAATAAATAAAAATAATTCTCCCTTCTCATTAAAACCAGCTATTCTTCCTTAAATGTCACCTGGTCCCCAAACCAGCAAAAT
>NC_034414.1:31964233-32049233 GCF_002078875.1 Numida meleagris | reverse complement strand
AACTTTCAGATGAAAAAATAAACATATTTAAGCTTATTTCCTGTCTTCCTCTCTCTTTCCTTCAAAAAGAGATTTTTGGGGAAAGCTTATACACCTCCTATGCACATAATCAATATACTCAATCGTGATAGGCAAGAGAGGCTTTTGGGGATCATTAATTCACATACAACCCCCAGAGAACTGCCTAAGTAAGGTTTGAATAGGCATTAAATTAAATATGCATATGTTTTAAATGTGCATCATTCATTATACAGCAAAATGAAACTTCCAAGTTTTTTGATGCTGCTTACAGATCACAACACTTAAACTCCCAGAATCAAATTTATTTTCTTCTGTATTGATGTTACACTTTAATACAGAAACCTCTCATACCTCTGCCTCAACAAATATTTTCTCATATGTTTCCAATGCCTTACGTACTATTCTGTAAATGATACAAATAATCAGTCATCTGGAATTACTTTTTTGAGAGTGTTGAATATTTAATTTTTCATTATCTACATTTTTTAAAAGCAGGCACTGTTTAATGTCATTGACGAAATGACAAAGCAAAGCAACATCACAGCAAAAAGGGTTAAACAGATCTGTATTAATATAGAAGTCAAGCTTTTAATATTCTGCAAATATTAACAAAGAAAGATGATAATGTTGAGTTAATATGGGTTAAGGATAAAATGAAAATAAATTTTTCTGATTGCTAAGTGTTGACACTTTTTTGGCTAGGCCCACAGCCTTTTCTTGAAGGCTGTGTAATTACAGAAGGCTTTTCCCCTCCTTCCCCCTCCTGCTTCTAGCCCACATTAGTAATGACCCCTTCACTGCTTCAAAAACCACTAATAGTCTTCAGCAAAGGCAAGAAAAATGAACAGGATAAATTGGAATCCACAGTCAGTAATTTGCATCATATGAGGCTGCTTTGGCCACTCACACTCATTCCTGGCCATCAATCGTTCGCTGTCAGGTGCTGCACTCTGCCACCATGATAAATACTCCTCCTAACACTCTGATTCGTCCAAACAATGTAATTGTCCTCTATTCTCCTCTTGGTAATGGAGATAATGAATGACTGCACAAACAAGAAGGATTGCTCATCGCAGACACAGGGGTGGCTTCAAACTGAAAAGCCTTGAGTACAAATTTTAATTGACTGAAAACACAGGTTGAAAGAAAAGAAACCCTGTATTCCATTTCCAGGCTGCAATACAATAACTCCTGAGCCTTCCCCTTTTTGACTGGGGAGTATATTCTCCATCGAGGAGGATCTTGAGCATGGGCCCCTCAGCCTGGCTGAGAGGAGACAGTAGAAAATCCTGTCACTGGAAAGAAGCAACAGAAATGCTGTCCAGCATGCAATTCACGTAAAACAACTCCTCACTTTAATGGTGTTTTATCCCAGCCTGGGAGGAGACAGCATTATGAAAAACCTCCTCCAAATGGGAACAGTTCCATCCAGTTAAATAGTTATTGTACTGAGAGGAACAGTATGCTTTTTTTTTTTTTTTTAATTTATGTGAGGTTATATTTCACCTGAAACAGAATTGCATTCAACAGCACAGAGCACGATGGAAATCAGTGAGCATACTCAGTGTGATAGCCATCCTGGAGCTATTAAGACATTTGAAAATTGGTACACACAAGATCAACAAACACTTAAAAGCCGAGATCTTATCAAAATTCACCTTGCACAGATGGCTTTTATTATTTCTAATTAAGAGTGAAGGACAATAGCATAAGAACTAACTTATTTTAAAAATGTTCTACATTTTAGGGAAGAGAGAGAAAACTTTTTTTCTGTCGATTTTTTTTTTTTCCTTCAACATCGGTGATTCTACAGCTTTTAAATGAGAAGTGGACTGTTTATCTGAAAGTGTTCTGGCAGGCTGCCACCATATTTCTAAGATTAAAGAAAGGATTGAAAACAATCAGCTTTCCGAGGAACTGAAACCACCACAATATGTTTCTGATTAATTTACAAATATATGTATATATTTAAGGCTAAACTACAGAACCAGAAAATTCCTACTAGTTAGTCTATCACAGGCATTCTTACACTTTATTAGAACAGACATCGTATTGAAATAATAAGCATGGGAGGCCTTCATTTCTTCTTTGATCTGCATTACTAAATGTCTGACTGGCTCAGATTTAAAATAGACTTTGGTATGTTTGCACTTGAAAACTGGAAAAAGACCACAAGTAATAATTTGTTGTCAGTTTCCATATTCTCTATCTAAAACTACAGTTTAGTCTGTGCACTGCTGGATGCCAGGCGATGTTAGTCTGGTCATCCCTGCAGCGGCTGAACCTTCTTGTAGGAACACATGCTATAATATGGTAGCAATGATGATAGATCACTTCATCAGCGCGGAACTGGCTGAAATGAACTAAAGGTACAGGTCACAGTGTTACATGGTTTCTGAATCTTTCCAAACCTCCTGCAGATTAGTGTCATTACAGCCTTAAATACACAGGTATGTACTGTACTGTACTGTATGTACTCCTTTTTCTCTGAACATCTAAGGACCACGATTTCTTGACAAAAACACTGCCAAATCTATTGCAAATCTGAAGGTAAGATTTTAAGCTACTTAAGTGTACTTCCATGTGATTCTAAGGCCTTTTTTCCTGCATAAATGTTTGTTTCAAATTTGTTTCCAATAAAAGAAACAATAGTAAACAGAAGTGTTTAAGTACAACGTATGCCCACCATAGTTGGATCTGATTTTAGGCTTGGGGGTATGTGTACGTAGTTAATAATTTTACTCAGGCTGATTTAACGCAAGATTTGTTTATCTTCTGATTTAGAAACTGAATTCAGGGGAAGGAACACAAAAGTGAGTTTATCATCAGAAGGTGAAAGAATCTAAATTATTGGCCTTAAAAAGCATAATGAGTACAAAATGCCATAGGTTGTTACAAATGGCAAGATTAAAGTATACACTGACATCCATTAACTTTTCTCAGCCTATTAAAATCATTCCTTTGTTACCTGTTTAAAAATGAATCTCAGTAACAAATGAGTTAATGCTCATTAAAAAAGAAAGAGCTTTGAAAATCTCACCACCTCTAAAAATTCCCAGTCTACTGACTATATCTCATTACTTTATTACCAAGGTAACCACGGGTATCTCATGAACTCTTCAGTGTTACTGGATGGCCAAATACCAGTGCTGCAAAAAGCCAGTATCTCCAGATGATAAGACCGTGCTCTAGACATGTGACCAAGCTCCAAAATGGATGCTTTTCTGATGACTGCAACTCATTTAGAAAGGAGAGAAACAACTTGCATTCCAGTAGTTTCAACATTCAGCAATAACAGAAATCATATTTCTCTGACAGACTGTGCATTGTTAGGGAGTTCATTTAAATCGTGGTCCTAGCTGCCTGAGATATCACTCATCTCACCCAAAGCATTTCAATCTCTTAACTAGATAATCACATCAAATAGTGAAGAAGAAGAGAGGCGTTCACATACTGAACTGCAAATCCAAGGTTACTAAACTTGTTTTAGAAGAAATTATGAGCATCACTTGAACCAAAAGCTTTTTAAACTTTCAATGGATTTTTCTTCTTCGGTCTATCTCCTTCGCTGTTATTGCACATATGTCCTACCAGACATATTGTAATGGTACTCAAGCGCTGATGATAACATTTGCAGTGGAGAGACTGCTGTGATGAAATCACCCATATTAAAAACAGTGAGCACCAAATAAAGCACCTAGACAGACAGAGCTAGAGAATTGCAGTGGTTGTGGCTGCTATAACACCAAACACACTATCGCTCAGTGGCCCTGGTATTTCCCTACTGATAAATGTAGGCATACTTGCTACTTTATTGTATAGAGCTGATTTGACTCGTATCCTGCTAGTTGAGCTGAAGTGAAGAAAAATAAAAAGCAAAGCTAGAATACATATGGCCCAAGGGCATAAATGCTAACTCTACAATATTCATAGCTCTTGCTGGTCTGACGAACAAAGGACCAGGAGGACCTGCTTTCCTATGTTTTGCCATTTTAAAGACATCAGGTAACACATTCAAAGAGACAAGCTGATGTGCTAAGGAAGTTCAATATACATGAGAGGGTTGCTGATGACATATGGCTGCTTTTAGACACAACAAAAAAAGAAAGATAAAGATGACCAGCTGTGTGGATTGCAGAATGAAAGCTTGTGAAGCACATTTAAAGGAAAAAAAAAAAAAAAAAAAGATGTTCTAAGGAAGGGAAGAAGGATGATTAATAAAGTAATAGTATGCAGTATTATGGTAAAAAGAAAGAAAATCCCATTGCATATGAAACAGAACAATGACAGAGCCAAATTCTCCAGTCTTATAAGAAGAAAAACATTTTTTAATCTTTTGTAAAACACTTTTCCACAAAAAACTTCTCTCACAAAAATTAAAATGATTATTAATGATATGTGCAGTGGTTTTGAAAATAGTGAGTATTCGCATGGACAAGAAGGGCAACAATGAACATTATCACTCCTCAAACACAGTTTTGCCCTATTTCCTGGGACAAATGCGGTTTTATGGTGTAAATGTTAACATAATACTACTGTCCCAATTTCCAGCAAAGCTATCATATATTTCAGGGATTTGCAAGTTAGAATAAATAGGCACTTTGGGTCTGGTGTTTTCATTTAGAATTTTCAGGTAGTGAGTGCCCTGGAAGTAGAATAAATAATAAGATGATCTGACATATGAACATAGAAAAGAATCTATGGAGAAAATTTACAATGGAAGAATATCTGATGTGGATGGAAGTACATTTAATGGTGTACTTTGTAGTAAGTAACTAATTAAAAACAAATTAAAAAAGCAAGTGTAACAACTAGCGCTCTGAAAGAAAATATTAAGGTTGCTAGTAAGAGGACTGTAGAGTTTGCTGAGGTAACTGGAAACAGTTCTGTTGCAGTTGCGCATGACAGAATGAATTGCAGAAGAGAGAGACACTCAAACTTAGACTTAAATTTTGCCCATACATTGTAAAGAGGTATATTTGGTAGCCATAGAAAAGATGAATTGATATGAAAGATTTCAGAAATGCATTTTAGATAACAAGCAAGTACTGGAAAGAGGAACAGTGATATTGAAAAGATGGTTTCCAGATCAGTCTTCAGGCATAAAGCACAATGCTTAGTAATAAAACCAAACATAATATTACTGCGATTTTCTTCTCCTAGATATTGTATGTTATCTCCTAGATAGTTGGATATGAAATTCTATTTCCATTGAAGTCAGTGAGAGCTTTGCCATTGTTATCTTTAGAATTTGATTTGGAGTGTTATTTAAGAAACATAACTTTTTAGTAAATATATGGAAATGTTAATCTTGAGAAATACAAAATCTGCATTAAATATTGAAGAGTATTCTGTAATATTTTACAATCGTAAAAAAGGACCGAAAAGGCAACGTAGAATGCATTTGTAGAATAAATTCATATACCGCAATAGAGACAAAAATTTGAGACACTAGTTGAAGAGGACCCAAATCTGTAATAAATGGTGAAGTAGTCTCAAAGGTGATGAAAGCAAAAAAAAAAAAAACAACCAACCAAACCAAACCAAAAACAAAACAAAATCCTCCAAGGTACAAATGCTAAAGAAAAAAACCTACAGGGAAAGTCCTAAAATGATGAGCAGAATTAAGGTATAAGACAGACATGATAATTCTAAACAGTTCTCCTCTTATTCGGAATTAATTGTCTCAACAAGTTCTGCTTCATTAATCCCTTAAGAGAGAGCTAGAGCAAACTGGGTGAGAATAACTTACTTAATGCAAGCCAAGAAAATAATCAGCAGCACTTAAAATGTTGTTCCTTTCATTAAGGTCTGGGTCCCTTTCAATGGAGTAATGGAATTAAAATATTAGGGGAGCCCTAGATTTTTCCTTTTTCCCAGATTTGAAACTTTATTTGCTGGCAAGTTTGTCAAAAACACTGGTTTATTCTAAAGACTGGCCCAATCAGAACAATATGGATGCAAATATCCATTCTTGATCCTATATAGTTACTAGTTTTGAATTAATGTACTCCAAAACCCACATTTGCTATGAATTTCAGATCCACATATTTGACAATTCTTAAATCTTGAGCTGACTCAATCTACAGCTATACATCCCTGAGACTTTTTTCAGGTCCATCTAGACTGCTAGCTATGGCTGAGGCAGAAGATAATTTCATATCACATCTTTTTACTTAGCCTTTCCAGTTTGGAGTAGGAATTTGTGAGTCATATGGACACGTTTAGGAATAGAACTAGCATTAAATACTAAATAGTAGTATCCACACAGAACAGTTACAGCTGTCTGAGAAGGTTCAGTCATCTCACTGACTACATTTTTTTCAAGACTGGATAAACTGAAGAACCTCAGATTATGTGTTTGAAAAGTTCAGGACCACATAAGGTTTTTCACAAATCTGTTCCCAAACAATCCCAGTGCTCTGCCTGGCAGTATACCCAGGGAATCACTTCCTACAGGGCTGATTTAATTGAATTTGAACCTCTATCTGTCCGACTGGAGCTGCTTCCTTTTTGATTGCCATAAACCAAATTTTTACAGAAAACAGTTTTCAAATGCATCATGAAAGAATACAGGGTTCACAAAGCCACAAAGATAAAGCTCAATTTCATCTTTTTCTGCTCCATAGACAGGATTTACAATTGATAGAGAGAAAAAAAAATATGTCCACTGTGAAGGATAATGAACAAGGAACTGGTATATTCATTCGGTAGCTGACTTCTGTTAGCTGGGATAAAGATCTGCATAAATCAAGGATTCAAGGATACACAGAAATAGGATTATAAAATATGCAGACAAGAACAAACATGGCTATGAAAAGATTAGATCCCTTAAATGCCCAAGAAACTGAATTTTTTTCTCAAAGTTTTCAGAGGAAAGGAAGATTGATGATTAATCAAACATGCAAAACTCCAGAAGAGGTACAGTGTTAAATAATCCTCCATCTTGTAAAAGAATACATAATGTATTGTGGACTGTTTAGTGAATTACCCACTGTTGAATGTCTGGAACAGTTTACTGAACCTCAGCAATACACTGAAAACCTTAATTTGATGAGGAAAGCAACATGGATTTATGACAGCGAGGTCTTTCTTAATTAACTTGCTAGTGTTGTTAAATAATGTTATCACCAGAGGAATAGAAATGCCATAGATATTATCTCTTTCAGTTTTATTACAGAGCTTGATATAATTTCAGATTAAAGACTATCAAGTAGAAAAATATCTCATAAACAAGTAAAAACAAGCAATGGTTAGGATGACTAGTGAGGAGGCTCTTCTTACTTTCATATGTAATCGAGTTAAGCAACAATATCAGATAAAGCTAGAAATACAAAAGATTTATGCACTGTTAAGCATGAAAGGTATGCTAGAGGGCCAACCTACAAAGGCAACAGAACTTCTCTGTGGACTTCAGTGGGAACCAGATAGTAAACTTATTAGCCTTTACTGATTAATATACAAAGCCACATATTTTCTTGAGAAGCAGATGCTGTTAGTATATTGTGCAAAAATGGTGCAGAAATACGAAGTTAAAATTTTCTCAAACATCTTGGCATAATACATGACTGTAAGTATCAACAGGCACAAAATAATTTATCATTATATCCCTTACCATCCCCTTACTGGACCGTAGTTAACAATCTTTGTTAGGGGGTTTCTAGCTTAGTTCACAATTCTTCAGCTTCTGCTGCTTTGTAAATCTCAGTCTCATCCTCTGCTTGTGATTTAACGTAGAGCTACTGTGCACCCAGCAGGCTAAATAAAATCAACAAAGTTTAATACCTCATCTTGTCTTTTTTTTATTTTAATACACAGGTAGAGTAGACAGGGCTAATTCAGTCACAAATGTTATACTAAATACTCTGAAGTCTATAGACTATAGCGCACAAGTAAAGTCACAAGTATGGAGATTAAAAACTACTCTGCATTTAATGTGAATTAGGTATCAATAGTGTGAAAACTGCAATACATCTATCATTAAGGAAAATCTATGTTACCCAGAACTGCTTTCTTCAGCATCAAAATTTAATCCAGGAGAATGATACAAATGACTTGGGAAACCAATACCATGATTTCATCTGTGTTATATTAGAAACTTAAACTTAGATTTTTTTAAAGCATGTTTTGTGCCATGTCCTGGCAGTAATACTCTCAGTGCTATTGAGCAGCACTTTCTTCCATGTGAGAACCCTTTGAGTTTCATTGGGTTACGCAGAGAATAAAACATTAATCAGTACAAGGAAGGTCTGGCTCATAGACAGAGGACCGGAGAGAAAACTTTGTTTTGGTTATTCTTTAAGTCAGAGTCATTGAATTTCCCTTTTACCTAAGCTACATCTGCTGAGCTAGTTTATTACAAAAGAAATGGGAACTATGGCAATACATAGCTCCAAGAGTCTCCCATTCATACCATAAATATGTGAGGCCATGGCTCTGGGCAAGCTTTTCAGCACATTCAGTGGCAGGATTTGATAGAATGCAACAGCTAGCTCTTATTGCACCTCTTAATTTGCTTGCTGGAACTTGGCAATTTACCTTTCAAGAGCCACAGACCAAGTGGATATCTGTTTGGCACGCACAAAAGTTCTTTTCAGGGATCTAGTGAAAGGGTAAGGTATGGTCTGCAGCTTAATGAAGTTATAAGCTAGTGACATATCTTGCCAGAAAATATTCATGGCCTACTAAAAGGAAAGAAAACTAGTCATCTCAAAATAAGGAGTTATGTTTTAATGTTTAACATACATAATTTAATTCGTACTTAGCTGGTTACATATATACTGAATTTGCAAAGCAAAAGCAATGTCTGAAACAACTTTTGTAGTACAGAGACATCACGTTAATAACGAAACCCTGAACTACACACAGTTAAGGCCAGGTTTGATGAAGAGTTCGTTCAAATTCTGGCAAACCTTGTAAGACTTCTGGGTGTAGCACTGCAATTGCTGTTTTCATGTGGCAGCTAGGTGAAACTGCTGTGGCTTATGCAAAGTCTCACACTCAGGCTGAACTCAAAACCTCAAAGATGAACTCTGAGCCATGAATTTTCATAGATTAACAAACATTTCAAAAAGAAAATTCTGCAGAGGCAAACTGTTCCTTGATTCCTGAAAGGATATCCACTTTCCAATGTATCCATGGACTGTGTTTTGTTGTTCTCCCAGTGAGGGCAGGAGAAAAGACTATGCCATCTTCTTCCCGGAGAGCCCTCTTCTTGACTTCAAGCCCTGCACAAGCTGGTTATGTCTACAATGACAACCTGTACAAAGGATTTTGAAATTCCAGAGAGAAGGAAGAGCTAGTGTTTTGCCTCTTTGACAAGATGAGAATTGAATCTGGCCAGCTTTTAACGGGTCATGGGAGGTAAGCAGGTTATATCAGTACCCAATACTGAATTATCAAGCTAGTGGTCATTGTTATGAGGATTAGAGTAGAACTGATGAGGTTTAAAGCTTTGCAGTGGGTGTGGAGGGCTCTGAACTGAAGTGGACTTGGACAAGGGGCAATAGAAGACAGGCCTAGCAAGAATTAAGGTCTCCAAGAATGTCTGACTTGAGAGCATTTATTAATGCATGTCACTCCCTAACATGCCACAATTATGATCACGTTTAAATTTAATCTGCTTCTGAAAAACAGCTAAGGTACATGGAGTGAGAGGGTAAACAAGTACGTAGAAAAGGAGGAGCTCTGCAAGGTGTTTTTGGGGTAGGGAGTAAAGAGGATGTTAGTGCAGCAAGACAGAGTTTATTTTGGAATAGGATTTAGCAAGACGCCTTGCAGCAGGGAAGTTAGCACCAAGGAAGTTCTTTTCGTACAGTCTAGCTGGGGAGTGGGCAAGGTTTCTCAAATGGGATGTGTGGTTGTTGGGAAGGCTGGGGGTGGGAGGGACCAAGGCCTGAGAGATAAGTGGCAGGCTGTAAGTGGGGCTGGGGAGTGGCACTGAGCACAGCATGTCAATTTCCAAGGGCTTGAAAAAGAAGAAGCATAAAAACACATACACACACACACAAGTATACATACACATGCTTAGGAAAGAGTCGATAGTAACAACTGTCATAGATCTGTAACATTTTTAAAATATTTGCTAGGAAATGTCAAGAGGATGTATAATATTTTCACAAGACAAGGCCTTGATCCAAAATGTTTCCCTCAAAAGGGTGTACTGTTTTGCTGTGTGGTAGGTGCCCCGAGCTGCTGTTAATTTATTTTTATTTAAGAGACGTGTGGTCATGGCGCAAAGGTACATGGTATAGTGGTAGGACTCAGTGGGTCAATTTGATGGTTGGACTTGGTAATAATCTTGAAGATTTTTTCCAACCTAGATTACTCTATGATTCTAATCTGAATAGAAGCAAGAAGTATTCAGTGCCACCATAGAAACTTTTAGGTATCCGAAGATGCAGGCAAGTATGTCACAAGACAATAGGAGTTAGATTGTTAATTCATCTGATTTCAGTAGTAGTTGTGCACATGATGTATTTAATTGCTTTGAGAAATTAATAAGGTGTTCATCAGCATTTGTATTCACAATTAAATATGTTTAAAGTCTGATCTTTTCAAAACCTGTTGATCCTTCCATGCACATTGGATTACCGCCATCTTGCTGAACATCCAGTGCACAACTATCTGCTATTAAAAAGCAAGATTAGCATGTGTCAGTGTTCTGGGAGCCTGTGGAGCTCCCATAAACCCTTAGGAGATTAGATGACCTAAAATGAAAGCCAAGTAATTTACTTGATCTTTTACTGCCTGTTTCTTCTGGGTAGCCTTTTAATAAAATCTTCTTAAAATCAATAAAATATATTTATAACAGAGTACCACACTCCTACCAACAATCTGTGAGCTGGTACATACACTTCGCGGCTTATAAACTGACACACTATAATAGCTGCACAGTTTTTAGCAGCTGTCTCTCACACCATGTGTCCTGCCCAAGAGGAGACTGAGATTCAGACACAGTGTTCAAAACAGGGATTATCCGGTAATTTTCAGAATAGATGGCAACTGTATAATCGTTAGTTTCCTAAAATCAAGCAGGAAGAAACAGCTGAGAACAGGTTTTCTTTTTTGCAAAGGAGACATATCACCCAGGAGGTGAACAGAATTCTAAAGGTGGGTACCAGATATGGACCTCCATAGTAAACAGATACACGGATAGCATGCTCCTGCCCACGCCAGTTTTTGAAGTGGATGTGGGATTTCCACAGTGAACAGCAGGTGAATCTGCACATCCATCCTTATATGTGATTCTAAATGTATTCATTAAAAAAAAGCCTATGAATCTGAAATCTAAACAGATTTTTTATGAATTAATCTTCTATGCTGGTTTTAATTGAATGAGATAAATATATCCTCTCCTGCAAACTGAAGACAGAACTCTTACAACCTGTCTTTCTACCTCAATTCATTCCATGTAGCAATGATGGCATCCTTTTCCAATTAATTTTTTGGCTTTGAAAGGTCTATATTTTGCCTGTTTACAGATTCATTAGAGGCATGTTCATCACAAAGTACGCTGACAAGACAGGAGGTCACTTGTCCCAAACTAAAGCCACAGAAAGCTGTCACAGATCTTGTTTTGTGATATCAAAGAAGCTATCAAGTCAAATACGGTTCTCTACTGCATTCTGTAGTTGTAATTTTTGATTCCTGTATCATAAATGGGGGGTGAAGAAGGAAAATTTGGCCTTTGTTCATGAACAATACTAAAATGGTGCAATTTGCATCTCTTAAATAATGCAGGAACAAAAGCTTTGAGTAACCTTTATCTATATGCTGTTTTCTTGGCTTTTCTAGATACAGTTGGAATTGGCTCATCTAGTTATTGGAAGTAAGAACTGATTCTTAGTAAATCACTTGGTTTGCATAACATACCTGCTTTTTACAATGATTTCTTCATCAAAATGCTCTGAAGTTGGTTTATTTTTTATTAATTAAAAAAAAGGCCAAACTGAGTTCCTTCCGCTTTTTGCTAGTACATAGTGGTGAAGTTGGCAGATTTCCTTCACAGAATTTTGAATTTTCAGATGGCATTGGAATTCAGAAGAAAGTTTCTAAGTGCTCCATAGCATTACAAAAGGCTTGTACTATATTAATCTGCTGGCTTGTGTAACTTGCCAGTAAATAAGGATAAAGAATTACAATAGCTTAAAATAATATTTTTTGTATATTTAGAATACTTTCCAGACATGGATCTCAAAATGCTTCATGATTGCTAGGAAATGCAATCAACTAAAACTACACACTCCTTGGAAAAGGAAAGGAAAGAAATTATTCATTTTGGGGGTGGAGAAACTGAGGCCTAGAAATACCTAGTGCCTGACCAAGGGCATACAAGAGGAAAAATGCAGAGCTTGCAAGAGAGCCCAGAGGTGATCTTACAGAACATAATAGTAGGTTTCTGCATCAAGACACCTAAAACAGCAACTGGATTTTTAAAAGCACACTATTCCTGTGGTCAAACTCTTTAAGTTTCCTGAGAAAAGCAATGAAGATATATGAATGAAGATAATAGTTCTACTACAGAATGCAATACTTGCATTTCTGTTGAGCATGGAATAATTCCTGGAATAATCAAAAAAATAAACAGAAGGAATTAGGGCACATGGGAAGGAGGGATATTATGGCTGATTTTCAAATAAGTTTTTACGTTTAGGGGTGCTAATCCCATCAAAACAAAATATGAAATGGGTGCCAAACTCCCTGAGGCTTCATTTAAATTCTCAGCTCATATCACTATAATTGATTGTATAGGAGCACAAATTAGCGTTAAAATAGAATTTACTTCTATTACATACATATGTTCATTTTTTCCTGCTTTCATTCATTCTTTGTGCTTTTAATACACCTTTCATTGAGTGATTTACAGTAACAAAACAGCAGCAAAAGAGAAAACACACTTCCTTCTGTACCCCTCCAAAATCTTAAAATATTAAAAAGCAATTATAAACAATGGACCATAACATCAACTACCCCAAATTGAAAACATTTCTCTGCCAATTTAAACTAGCAAAGAATGTGGCCTCCCCTATTTTTTTGTTTTTCAAGGTTATTCTCCACAGGACCTGCACAGTAAATAAAGGTAAAAGTCAACAAAATAGACTCAGACAAATCAGTGAATAAGGAGCTCTGCTTCCATATACGTTCGTGAACTTTTCTCCTGACAAACAGGCTATCACCGTATAATGGGCTTTTCCTGAAGTTTACTGCGGCACTGTTTATAATAACATTGCATCCAGCCTGCCTTGTTGGTACTTTTGCATTGCAGGGTAACAGTTCTGAGGTGGCAGCAAACAGCTTCCGTGCTTGTGTCAGGAGAAATAAAACTGTTATTATTTCATACACTTCAGAGGCCACACTCGAACTCAGCAGTTCCACAGAGCTGTTGTGAACAGAAAGCTCTGCTGTGGAACACCGGGCTGCCCCCTCAACAATAAACCATCTTCGCTCCCATCCGTGTTTGGCTTCATGCCAGTTGCCCATTTGCTTTACACCACCAATTTATATTCACTGAGATGGTGTAAGGTTCTAGAACAGCACTGATTATCAAATCTGCCTGCCAAACATATGAGCAGTAAAAGCTGGTCTTCCATAGTCCTACGTGTATCATCGAAGGGCCCAATCCTGTATGTTCACCCTGGAAGTGCTACTGAGATCGGCTCAAGTCAATGGAGCCCTCGGCAACAGTAGATACTGCCACTGGGATCATGTGGCTGTGGGACAAGGGTCTCTGCAGCCCAGCTCCCCTCCTCAGAATGTGACAGGAGCACTTTTCAGCCATTCCACAGAGGCACAAGCTCTGCCAGAGCCGGTCGAGAGAGTTTGAAGCTTTTGTCACATCTTCTGATTACTATTTCATAATGAAACTATTCACCAGCTGACGCTATTTCTTCCAGCGTATGGGAAGCAGTTTTTAAAAAGGCTTCAGAATGGTCATGCAGCAACTCATTCCTTGCTGATCCCAAACACTGAAAAGTCATACAAGCTCTCCCCCACTTACCCCTCCCCACATCCAAAACAACACAACATCAGAGTTCAAAAAAAGTTAAAAAATCAAGAAGCTTTAGAAAAGGTCTTACAAAGGAAATCTGTCTGATTTTTAGTTGTCTTTAACCACTAAGGAACATGCAAGTCAAACTTCTAAACTTTATAATTACAATGTCTACAAATTTACTTAATTTTAAAGCAAAATTTAGACTTACGGAAGAAAAAAAGATGTTTACAGTGGGGATGGGTCTTTGGAAAGACACCAAATGTCATGAGAGTAGTATTCAGGAGAACTGAAAACAGCGTATTAACAATGGATTTTACCAAATTAATTAGCCTTGCCCATTTTAATTTTTCCTTCACAATGCTTTAAGCTTGTGAGAAACAGCCACAATGGGTTTTGTTCATAAGTTGCTTTGCATCTAAAAAGAATTAGAATATTTCATGCTTCCTTTTCCATGTGGTCATATATTCGTAATCCTAATTTGAATCCCTTAGCTTCATGTGCAATTAGTTTTCAGTGGAGCCAATAAATGTAATCCATACGTAAGGAAAGCAGGATGGAGCTTTAATGAGTGGGAAGTAAATGTAACAATGAAATAGCAAATGAAGAGGTTTTGCAGGAGCAATACAGCTTTCTGGATGTGAAACAAACCTGCAGAGATAAATACATCTACCCACTTTTTGCTTAAGAGCTGTAATGTTGGGATCACCTAATGCATTCAAAAATGCGTATGCATTTTCCAAACATTTCCTAGTCAAATTAATCATATCCCAATCCTAAAGTGAACTCTGTGTGAGAAGAATTCTGCACATCCATAGTGTTATCTGCAAGATTACAGCCTTTATTGCTGACTATTTGTAAATAAGGATAAAAGTCAGCGTAGGCATCTCTTCAAATGCAACTTTAAAATACCATATGTCCTTATGCTTGTGTTATGTGACGAAACCTGACAGATCAAAGGACCAGATTTCCCACTCTACATTGATTATTTACTATCATTCATTTTCATGCATTTTAATATGTGGTATCTACATTTAGGTTCTTGAGAGCCAGAGAGAATTCAAGCTGCAATACTTGGATCCAGATTCTGAACTTCACATAGCTTGGGGATCTGGCATTTTGGTTCAGCTTTTCCTCTATGTAAACAACAGTGTATCTCATATGAAGGCCGCACTGCCTTCAAACATGCTCAAGCTGTCTTACTCCTTTCCTCCTCTCCAATCCATTCACCTTTTCCCCTCAAAAAAGAAAAATAAAGCTAGAAATTCATGACAGATTTTGACTGCAGGCATCAATCTTTCAATTCACTGCGTAAGTCAGTGGAAGTGCTTATGTTGTCACTCCAAACATAAACTAACAAAGTGACCCAACAGAATCAACAGGGCTTCTGACACTTCTCCTTATTGGCCAGTCATAAATTCATAAAGGGTTGTATACTACCACCAGTTTGTAAGTTTACTAGATAAACATCACCACCATCTTAATGATTTGTGTACACGTTGTAAACCAGGGAATCTTTATGCAAAGAAATCAGATAAATCAAACATGAGCTGATGCTTAGAGGAAAGCAATTAGAGCTTTAAGGTAAGGTTGCTGAGGGAGAGCCCCATATCACATTATAGTGTATAATAAAAAATGTGTTAACATGGAGTACAGTATGTGAAATTAAATTAATTAGTAATATAAACCACTTCTAAAGCAGTACATCCATTAACAGATAAATAGATTGAACATAAGAGATAAATAACTCATAATAAGGATCTCAGCTCTTTTTTATCAGAGAAAAGAAATGAAAAAAGAAATCAAACTTCCTAAAAGACAGAGGTGAGAGAAGCGTAGCTAAAAGAGATGTTTTAAAGGCAACTTGTTTGCCCCAGGCTAGTGATTGAAAAGAAAAAGCATGGCTAGACCATAAAAAAACCTACTGGACCACATTTCATTTACTATAGTATATTTAAATGTTTCACTGCACACCAATTTAAATCTAGTGCCTTATAGGCTTGTATAAAATACCTTAAGCTGCACTACTTTTAAGCAACTGTAAGGAGCCTTTTCTTCAGCCAAACTCCTTTTAGTAACCTCATATAGCCTTTCTTCAGGTTAGTAATATACTTGAAGTTATGCGGCCAAATCTGTTCTACACAAAAAATTACAAGTCCTTCTTCCTAGCAAAATAAACAAACATTCTTCTATTGGGATCAAGGACTATTAGCACAATACAACCTGGAACACGAAGAACATGCACAAAAGTGTAGCACTTTCCCTAAACTCCAGGCACCATAGCCTTGCACCACATACAGTTTTCCTGCCCTGCCCCCTCAACCTCCCTCCCAACCTGGGGCCAGAATTCCACACTTACACTTTCTGGCATCCAATGGCACAATTTAAGAAACCATTCAGTTAACTGCATACCAAATGCCTACCTTCCTATTACTCCTCATTGATTGTTCCGTGTATCTCCCAAGCTTCTAGAAGTTTCCCAAAGAACTTATTCCATTTCCACCTGTGATGGCACTACACTGTTGACAGTAGTTGTGAAAGCACTGTTGTCATTCTGATTTGACAAATGAAAGAACCTGACAACTACTGCTTCCTGCAGATTATACTATGATTACTCGCTAACTGAGCATCTATAGCTTTTGAGGTCATAGGCTTTTCCAGTTTTTCGAGATTCCTACAGTAGCTAGCATTTGCCAGTTTCAGGCACACCTTTGGCATCCTGTTGCTCTGCACTATGCTTTAAGTATCTCAGGCTCATGTCTATGGCATCCAGTATGAAGAAGTGCTCAACAGCACCTGAATTAGGTGAGTAATGCAAAAGTTATTGTGTGAATTTACAATCATGTTGATACTCATTCTAATTTGGAACTCATTACCTGAAGGAAAGTTTTGTTTTGGTGAAAGTTGACTTTTGTTTATTCATTTCCACAGTGATACCAGTCTAGAATGTTAGCCATCATAAATACAATATACTTTTAAATCCTCCCTAATGGAAATGTATTATATACTATTTTTTGCAAAAAGGAGCGGGGGGATGGGACATAAAGGTATGCATTCTAACTATAGGTCAAAAAGCAATGTTTCTTCTACAGCCTCAACACTATGCACTGTTGCTCTAATACAGATGGTTATAAGTTAGGATTTGCATAATTTAGATTTGTTTGGGTACAACAGAAAAATGATAAAATGCATCTCTTTTATAAACACAAACACAAAACTGCTGTCCATCTACCGGAACTTTTTATGATTCAGAGGAATACTTGGTCAGTATGTTATGAAGTGGGAAGTTAGTAACAAATCCAAGGTGATGAGAGAGGGGACGGGATGTACTTTGAATGAATACACCATGCTGACTCTACAACGTGAAGGTTAGAAATATTTTGAGCATGTTAGGTACACAAATTAAAGCTGCCCTGAGGCAACTTTAACTTAAGTGACTGGGTGATTTGCTATCACTATGTAACTGCCAAAGCCTCACTAAATTTGGCAACATCACAGGGGTAACCTTTCCATATAGGTGATAATACCTGCACTGAATTAACACTCGCAAACATTTTAGTCAATATGAGAGGCAAATACTGGCCTCACAGGCACTACTGCAAATATGCAGTAACTTAATGCCAGTCCCTTTCTTCCTAGTTCCTGAGAAAGGGTTCCTAAAATTTGCTCTTTAAGTTTATTATAGGCAGAGCAGATACGCCTCTTGTAAGACAGCATTTCCTTTTGCTAAATCCCACTTTCTAGATTGATATTTAGCATGCAGAGTGTTTGCTCAACCCTCAATTATTTTGGAAAGTTTTATCAAAAATGATTCAGCCATTTCTGAAAATGAAATAAAAAAATATATTGGTATGTTGTTTCTCACTATGTTTAATTGAGGAGAGCATGCTTTGGAACAGAAGCATAACATTTGGAGAAGAGATGGCCCTGCTCTGGGGATGTGCCTTTTGCTATCTCTTTGAAAATCCACCCACATTTGGCCAAGCTATAAACCTTTGAATTTTCTCAATTAGCACTAGTTCAGTAAAGACATTTAAGAGTTTGTCAGCTAAATTCTTCAAAGACTCCATCTGTACTGAACATGCTCCAGCCTGCACATGCTGGCATCTGCATCACCCCCCCACAGACAGAGTGCGTGCTGCTCTGGCTCCAAGCAGGACATACTCTGAACAGGCCTTCTCCACTGATGTGGGCCTGACCACAGGTGCTGCACCTGTGTCCTCCTCATGTCACATCCATGTGGGAAGAAGAACCACAGAGAAGTAATGTAAAGCTAGCTGTCATTTTTTCCTGTAATGATTGACTCCAGTGATGGTGGTTACAAAACATTTCAAAGGAGTGCATCACTGTGAGCGAGGCTCCTCTCTTGCAATGAAATGGTGACTATGAGGTCAGATCCTTCATCCAACATGCACCTCACTGGATATAATGTTTCTTGCTAGCTCATCATACTGTGGTCCCAGGATCCCATGTCCAAGCTGCTCCCTCCTTCCAGTTTGCTCCTAGTGCAGTTAATTGCCAGTCACCTTCTCCCTGTGCTCCAACTCCTTTCCTTTACAATCCAAGTCTCTAAAATTCCCAGTGCAGTGCCAGTCTCCTTACTCAGCCAGCTCTCCTTTATTTCCTCCTTTGTTTCTTGGCACCTCAGTCAGTGTGACACAAAGTACATCTTTCTCCTTGGACAGTTTGGTGCCCTCTACATGTATCACTGGAGCCTCCTCCACCAATCCTGGGTACAAGAAGACCTCCCTGAGGGAACAGGTGGCAAAGGACAACAGTTCACTGTTTCAACGCCTGCCTATCACTCTTATCTCAGGAACTCTGAAGCAGCCTTACCACAGTGTGTAGCATCCCTCTACATCACAAATGCAGTCTTATCAGCATGAGATGGTGGGGGATTCATGAGTATGGCTGCTTAAGACAGAATTTTTAGAAGTTTATTTATCAAAACCCAAGAATTATTCAGTAAGCATCTGTGAACTGTGATTTTAACTCAGTCTTAAACCATAGCTAATTTCTTACATTTTTAATACAGGAAGCAAAAGCAAACTTCTAATGTTCACCTGCCAAATTTCAAATCCCTCCCTCTCAAGCATGGGAGCACTAAGACTGTTCAAAGTAAAGGTCTCCATAATTATTTAACACTGATAAATAATGTGTACCATGGTTTCTTCTTCTTTTTTTTTTTTTTTTTTTTGCCACTGTTTTTTCCAAATCTATTTTGTCTGATTTTTTTCTTGAGGTTTTAGCTGTCTTTCAAAGGTTCTGAATTGGACATTGCCATCTGAGATTATCTGTACATGCTGTATCTCAGGATTAGAAACTCAATATTTAAAATCCTAAGATTGGCTCTGTTTATATAGATCTCGACTTTCTATTTTAAGAACACTGCTTTAAAATATAGCTCATTAGATATGTAATGTAAGTATATAATGTGTTAAATAAGACTTCTTAACTGGGTCAAGTATCTTCTGTTGTATGTATCTTTATATTTCTAACTTGTCTGAAAAATTTAGCTTGGTTGTGTAACACAGTATAATTTTTGCAAACTGATAAAGCTTCTATCTTTTTATTTTCTGATCAACTGCTTTCTAGGGTTGACTCTGAATAAGAATGTGCTAACTCATGGTCTTCAGCAGTAGCCTGGCTCTACAGAGCAGAGCAAATGCCAAATAACTTAAGCAGTCAAAGAAGTGAAGATACTTCTCCCCTGGTGAATAATTTTGTATCAGTAAGAAGAATACTTAAAAGAGTACAACACAAGAACTTGTCTCAGAGACAGTGTTTGCACTGCACTGCATTTCGAAAATGTTACGCGGCCCAAAATTGTTACTTAAGGCCCCATTTCTTCAATTTGACTAAAACAAGATGGCACACAAAACAGGGTTTTCTATTGGTAGAAAGAAAACGGGAACCTGAAACAATTAACTGATCTAAAGAATTCAAGGAAAATATATAATGAATTTCAAGTTTGGTGGATTGGTTTGGGCTGGACATTTGAGTAAAGTCATATACCATTCTATTTTCATTTTTCTAGCTTTTTTTCTAGGTTGAGCTTATGGATTCTGGAAAAGTCTTGCTGACTCCTTTCCTGGAAGACTGGCTGCCACTTAAAGTTAGGAAGGAATCCTTTAGAGTTTAATAGGAATGAAATCTTTATGATGGAACTGAAAATGTTGCTGCTGGATCAAATTGTGTACTATAATGCAGCAATGCACAGTGAAACATTCTCACATTTCACACCCAGTGGGCTAGGCAAGCTGTCCAGATTTTGTTTTTCTCCAGGGCTGGTATGCTTACAAGATGGGATCAAGAGCATACATTAGAGTGCACAAACAAACAAAACCCAGCAAGCAGACTTCATAAACTTCGTGGAAAAGAGGACTAAGAATTAAAAATTGTTACAAATAGAAAAATAGTTATAAAGAGTATTTCTAAAATTTTTGTATATAGTCTTTTTAATTAAAAAAATATAAAAGGTGTAGTAGCAAAGCAATATGATATTCTGGTAAAACTCAGAGTTTTTTTTTTTATTATTTTTTATTTATTTTTTTTTATTTTTTTACGCATGCAATTCTCCAAAAATTCTGAATATCAATGTTTTTAAGACAGAAAGCCACCTTCACTGAAATATAAGGTCATTTTGTTTAGAACATAACTTTCTGACATTTGAAGGATTGGAACTGACTGATCTAGAAGATATTTTGAATATTGAATGTTGTAGGAAAAGCAACAAATATTGCTTTTTAAAAGCACAGTTTATAATTCCTGCAATCTCTCCATCAAATCTCTGCATGGAAATCCCGAGCTTTTACTGCATCTTGGAAAAAAAATCTCAAAAATTCACAAAATGATGCTAAGGAAAGACAAGGTCTGAGGCCCATCTTCCTCCCATTAAATTCAATAGAAAATAAAAATAAATCCCATTGTTTATCCATTTGTCTAAGACAAGGCTGTGAATGAGGTGTGAAAATTAAACTATATTCTCAAGCCTAAGGGTGGTCCCTTTAGGTCAGGGCTCTGGCATGTCATTGTAGGAAATGCATGTTGCCGTTTCTGATTGAAGTAACCATTCTGTTGGTAGGGGAGTTCTGTCTCCAGGACTGTCAATCTGTAAAATTTCACAGGCATTAAAAAAAAACAAATCACAAAAATTAAACAAAACCAAAGACTAGGAAAAACATATCAGTGTAGAGGCTCTATTTAAAGGGGAATTTGTAACTGGACTTCTGTGACGTTTCCTGTACTTTAAATGCCTTTCTTTTTCCACTCAGTACATTAAAGGGACATGATCAAGGCTAAAGAACCTAAAATTAAACCTGCCAGCTGTGTTTTGATTTGTGAGCATTCACAGGTCATGCTGTCCCTGGACGCTGCCTTGTATGATCAGTTCTCTAGGGTAAGCAAAATGCTGAAACATAAGGGAGTTCCGATTCCCCTTCTGTATTTCAGTACAATCTTTGCTCTCCTCAGAGTAAATCAGACAGACAGAAAGACAACAATACACAAATAAATGTCTCTAATCTGAGAAACAGCATGGCTTTCTTTTATACTTACCATCTATATTTCATCTTCATTTGGGAAGTTAATAGGTCTTAAGATGTCACACAGAGGTGAAAATATATGCATATTCTCAAACATATTTGATTTTGGGTCTATCAACTGTGCAAGCTTTTATAACATCTGAAAATATCTAAACCTTCATTAATACTGCCAGTGGAGGCTGGTTTTAGTGTCTGAAATTACTCATTAGTCTGCCAATTTTCCACCTAATAACTCATTTAATTACTGAAAAGTGGCTCTAGATAGTTTGCAATTGCTCTATAAAACTTAGTACTAAAATTTCAAGGGGCAGTTTATCTAAAATGCATTTGTCTGACCTCTAATTTCTGGGTGGCATAAACCTAACTAATTTGTTTTCATAGGTCAAGCGGTCATACATAGAACTGCATAGTTTGCATATGCTTACGATCTTTGCATGTGCAAATCAGAGCTTTGAGTCAAAAAGCTCAAAATTAGAGGCGGTTTTGGATAGTTCAGCCTTATAAACCTGCCAGATGAGCTTTGCTTTTGTCAGAACAATCATCCAAATGAGTCAGTCAAACAGACATGGGTGTGTTATTGCCCTGTAATTAAGAGTTGACAAAAATCTGTAATTTTCAAAATAATAATTGAAAACACATGTGGAAATGTTACATAAAAGCTACATTTAATAATGGCAAAAGCCGCCTTCTTTTCAAAGAGATACAGATTTTGAACTAAAGCCTCCAAGAGAGCCAACTTTTTTTTTTTTTTTTTAAATTACTGTAGCAATTTGAGCTTGGAATAGCATGTAACCCTGCTCAAGAAACCCTACAAAACATCAGCTCAGAGGGAGTGGTAACAGGACTTTAAATCATCTCTCTCTCATAATTCCAAGATGGAGAAAGGATTGCATAGAACCAGAACAGTTCCAGCTCCTCCTTCACTGAACCTGTTGTCTCATTCCAACAGATCATGGGATCCAAATGCATCTATTTCAATTCTGTGGGGGCACTGTGACATGCAATACTCATCCTCTAGCCCCTTCCAACTCATGCTCAGTCTCCTGTACATCTATCTCCTCCTGTGCAGATGGAAAATCTTCATGACTATTTGAGTTGTTCAAGGGAACACTTTATCAGAGAACAGGAAAGGAGCAAACAGGGATATACCATGGACAAAGAAAAAATTTTGAAAGTAACTGAAGGAATTTCCTTGTTGATTGCCTTTCCTATCCTGTCCTCCATTTAAATTTCAAAGGCAAAATAAAGGCAAAATGATATTCAACTCAGTTGCTTAAAACATTTATACTTCATGCATACTCTGAAAGACAAAAGCTCCAAGTTCTTAAATCAAGACATACTTGGAAGGTTTAGGGAAATTGATGACATCTAGGATTTGTACCTTAAACACTGATCAAGGAAACATTAAAGCTAAATTAAATCTATGAAGTCCAGCATATTTGTATCACTTAAGCTGCATTATACAAGGTCTGTACAAGGGATAGATTTAGCTTTTTCTTTTGCCATTTTGGTTTAATTCTACAGCTCTACAATTTTTGTGACAGCAAATTCTTGATTAATGTGCAGTGACAATGCAAAATTCTAAGCATGAATTAAGGCAACATTATGCTACACTCACTCATTTATCAGGAATCATAATACACAATTCTAGTGGCAACTACTCAGTCACCAGAGTGACATCATTGGTTTAATACGCTTAGAGCTGCTGTTTAAAGTGAGAAAGCAAGTGTATTGGCATTGCATTAATAACATTTTGCTGTAATCATAAGCAAGCTTTGCTAATATCTATTAACCAGTCATAAAAAAGTGGTAGATGCCAAGTGTAAAAATGTTATTGATGTGATATATATTACAAGGTAACAGTGGCAAAGTAAGATCTAGCATTTTGCCATTTCATCCATTCACTTGCTAATCAGATTAAAATAAGGAAATCTGATTTTTGCTCTTAATTGTTAACATGATTTCTATGTAACAATACATACCTTATTTTATGCATTCACTTATGTGCATGTTTCTGTGCATACACACACAATACAGCTCATATTTTTATACACATGTATATTTTCACATACAAGCACATATGCTTCAGAGCTTTCCTTTTAGTGTTTTTCTTGAATCTTCACATGAATAATATCTAGCATCATGGACCTTGAACACTGATGACTCTGGTTAACGCTTTTATCCTTTGCTTGAAATTACAGGATCAGTCTAGCCAGAATTTATGAGAACCAGACCCCAGACCTCACATAGCTCACATATTAGACCATTAGGCATCTAACTACCTCTGAACAATTTCAATGCATTATCTTGCCTTCTCCCTGGGGCACAAACTTCACTCGTCCGTACTTTTAATATATTTTGTCTGCATGAAGCAGATCGAGTTATTACATGCCAGCAGATCACGACTTACAGAAATCTCAGTGTTCTACAGCAACGCAACTAATATCTCTCTCTTCTCCATGCTGAGATAGTGCAGTAAAGAAATGGTCAATTGTGCAATTTTCAGTAAATTAATTGATAATGTACTCAGTGCAGATTTGCTGTTTATGCTTACAGACAGGTTAATTAAATATTTCCACCCTGGAATACATTTGTATGTATATATATATGCTGATGTAACCCCATACATTTTCACATAGCCAAACAAGAATTTGCCAAATTGTTTAGAGCACCGCTACGGCAATTCACATAAATATATTGTCCCTCTGCTGTGAGAGGTTTTATACTCACTTTTCAAAGGCAACATAAAAACAGCACATTGTTGCCAAACATATATTTGCATTTTGACACTGAAGTGTTTCGTTTTGCTTTCTTTTTAAAACGAAAGTGAAATATAACATAAAGTAAGATTAGAAATCAATTGACTCGTGAACTGTCCTGAACCTTTTACCTGGGCTGCAAGGCCATTACATTCTTCTCTTTCATTAGTTTTTTTGCTGGTGCAAGGCTGATCAGGAAATGAGGGTGATCCTGTCTCCTCCCTAGAGGCTGTTCATCAGCTGGCTCAGTTTACAGCAGTGAAAAAAACAAAACACATTGGAAATAAGCAAACACTCAGACACCTTATATTTTTCTTTATGCATTATGATCATTACTATAATAATAATATTAATAGCAGAGGACAGTCAGGGAATTGCACAGGTTTTGGAATTTTTTTACTGCAAAATGATATGCACATATTCTTCCCACATTTTAGTACCTGCCTTTATAACCAGTTCTAGCTAATGAAGTGATTTTGTTCTGAATCTGCTAAATGAGTTTCCTTTATAGCTTGCATTCTCAATGAAAAGAGCATTACTCATAATAATTCTGTATTTCAAATTTAAATTCATTGTTAAAAATAAACAGAGAAGTAGAAAGTTGGTGCCTCCTTTCCAAAGCAGTTTGAAGCCCTGTTCTGCAATGTGCTCAGTGCCTTCAGAGAGATGCTGAGCCCCAGAGTGCCTGCGAGAGAAAACAGGGACCCTTGGCACCTCAGAGAAGGCACTTCACACAGCACAGCATTGGACACTTAATTCCTGACTAAAACAAACTCCATCAAAAGGTCATCAGTCCTGGAGACTAAAACAGTTTTGATGAAGTCCAGTCTCCTACTCTGTTGACAAGCGTCTCAATTATTTTCAACAGCTCTTGGTGTCTACACTGGAAGAATGCAGAGCAATCATCAGGCTGAGGTAACCACAGGTCCCACAGTGAGAATCTGCAGAACATGCACACTGAGCGGCACTTTAGACAGCTATTTTTTTTCACCTGAGGTAGGAATAACTAATGATGTATCCAAGTTATCAGCTACACGTTTTGACATACCAGCAGTGCATGAACTAATGCCTTGTAACTGCAGTGCAAGATGAAATGGCCCCTCAGGATAAATTCTTTGGAAGTCTATCTGAGCAAAGCAATGAGGTATCTAGATGGAAACATCTAGAACTTTTAAACAGGACTGGATAGGACTTAACCTGCTGGATTTTCCTACATGCTGTACGAATCAAATGAGGCAAAGCCTGGCTGGCACTGATTGGTTCTATCAGTCTCTGCCAATCCACCTTAACATTCAGGTTAATTTATGATGCAGGCTGCAGAGAAGAAAATACCATACTCTTCTCCTTACACTGCTTTGTTCTTGATGGCAAAACTGCACATACCTCTCTGCACCATATATACCATTACATATTAAGCCGTCTCAGATTTTTCTCCAGCCACTTTCTTCCCCAGCTCCATGCCCAAAGCCATGCCTCTCTCCCTCTTTTCAGAAAACTGCCAGGTAGAGCCTTGGACATACACAGGCCTTTCAGAAACCCAACTGACATCCTCCCCTATCAGAGTAAGGACTCTGGTACTTCTTTCTAGCTGCCTCCCCAGTACTTCTCTCCAGCTGCCATCCACCCCACACACTTTGGGGTAGCTGCTACCCAAATTTCCCACTTTCTCTGGTACTCCTGTGATCACTGGAATCCCCTAAATACCTAGACTGTCTCCAACAGTAGATGCCAAATTCCATCTCTTACTTTTGCAGTTACAGCATGCTGATAAGAGGCAGACCTCTTGGTTTCTTGAAAGCAAGAACTAACGTTAAAGAGAATCATTATCCTGAAGAATCTGCGGAACAAGCAACAGCGAGGTGTCCTCTTAAGAAGTTATAGGGCTCCCTTTCTGAAATGAAATTAAATTGCTCTAGTAAAGAGTTCCAAAAAAAAAAAAAAAAATCCACTCCATACTTTCATCAATGAAAGATAAAAAAAATGAAGTTAAAGGTAAAAACCCTTGTTATAGTTCTAGGAAACAGATCAAAACATGTTAAATTCTGCAGTACTGTGGTGTTTTCACTCCTACTTTTAAAAGAGAGAACGGGCCTTTCTCTCCAATATAGTATCTAGAGGAAAGTGTAGAAAGTTCAGTTAAAGTTGACTAAACTCAATATTCCATGCCAGCTAAAAAATGTTTGCAGACTTGCACTTCACAGATTTTTCTAGTACTTGCATTTGTGTGAATTATTTCCAATTTTCTTTACACAGATGTACCACTAATGCTAACTATTCCTGGTGATCAATCTCAACATGTTTTGTCCCTCGTGGCATTTATTTAACCTTGGAAGTCTCACTGGACACCGCAGAAGAGGACATGAGTAAAGGACATAAGGATAGGCTCAGAACAAATGAGATCTCCATGTTTATTGCTTGATAATTGATTTCTACTATCTTCAGTGCTACCCCCACGCTTAAGTTCTGCACTAGGGTGATGGTAGAGGACTGTGATAGATAACAGCATCTGAGAGCTCCCTGAAACTTAACCTAGAAAGACTATTTCCCCTCTAGACCATGGCAAAAGAGACTATTACTCTGATTACAAGAAAATTAAATGAAGCCTCAAATCTAACTCTCGGGACATGCTTCTAACTGCAGAAGGTTGCCTGCAATCTATTTACACTTACTTGAGGTCAGATTTACTGCCTTCTGGAAGCATGGGAATGAATCATATACCTGTGGTCATATTATTTATATAAGAAACACATTCTTCCCAGCTATACAGCAGTTTTATAGACTTTCATCTTCTCAAGACTCCAGTGCATGTGACCCTCCATGTCGGGTCAATGCAGAACAAGAGAAGGGGGAGAGTTGTGAGGGAGGCACATATCCTCTCACATAATGGTAGAGAGTCTGTGTTCCAGTTATGTCTTTGTCAGGGCCCTTATGATTGCTGGAGCCACATCTATGAAGAATATGAACAGCAGCCCAGCACAGCAGCTTTGCTCCCCTCCACAATGTTCCAGGGCCCAGGCTGGGGCTGACTGACAGACACAGATTGGGCTGTTGAGGTCTGTCTGGCACAAGGGATCATAAAGCAGAAGAGAAGAGCCCAAAAGAAAAGCTGCAAGTGCATGACTTGTTTGCTGAAAATACATGGGACAGTGTGAGAGAAGTCAGACAAATGTCTCTATCTCACTGTACAAGATTTGGCAGGTCTGCTAAATGTAGAGCTCGGCAGCCTATATAGCAGTCTATCTATGCCATCCAAGTTCAGCTGATTATTCACTGCAAGGCCAAAAAGAAAAAAAACAGCAAAAGGAGGCAGTGAAGTCATACTGCTCTCCTTCCAGCTTCAACTTGCTCTCCCATACCACATTTGGATTTTAACAGAATCTCTGCAGGTACTGTAGATTCTGACACAATAATTGCAGAGAGGATTTTTTGCATTTTAATTTGTTATGTAAAAAGACAAAAAAGTGTTAGTTGCATTTGGTTAGTTCCATTTTCAAGGCAAGGCTGGATCAGGCCCCGGGCAACCCGATCTAGGTGTGCATGACCCTAGTCATTGCAGGGGTGTTGGACTAGATGACCTTTAAAGGTCCCTTCCAACTCCAAGGATTCTATGATTCTATAATTTATTGAAATGTAGATAGGCCTATATAACAATGACTTCAGAAATTGCAAAAATTATACATTTACTTCAGTATTTTATTTGATCATGTGATGCACTTTTCTGTAAAAGGACAATTCACTATCTTAAACTTTCCCCGCTATTTACAAACCAAAGTTTTTGGAGGGAATTTGGAACTTTAGGACATTGTGTTCTACTTGAATACTAAGGCCCTTTCAAGCTAATGGGGTTGTTCAAATTACTTTTGCCCATCACTTTCACAGTCACTGTACAGCTAATAATCCTACTTTGAATGTTAGAGTATGCCCTAACAGGGTACTTCTGATAGGACGAGGCTGAAGAATAACAGAATTCTCATGACTCATCCATAGTATTTTTTAGTTTCTGCTCAAGGTATTTCTTGCTTGCCAGTGCAGTGCACCTGTTTTGATGATCTACTCTTGGAAGTTAATGGAGCCTGTGATCTTCCAGATGGCTGTGGAAAAGAAGGCCATGTAGTCAGCAGACCTCTATATTGATAGCCTGATGACAATTTCTATTGATCTCTTATCCCAAGCAATAATTCACAATTCTTACATTATCTCTTATCAATTAATTTGCATCCATATGTCACTTGGTTTACACAACATCACAGATGATTAATATCCAGAATAATTTTTTTTTACATTTATGTATTAAAAAATAACGCTGCTACAGCTCTCAACAACTGCATGAAAGTAGGAGAAAATTAATATTTTAATTAATGTTTATTTTGAGAAGAAAAACTTTTTGAAGATAGAAACAAGATTTTGATGAAGTACAAGGGATCAATTCTTTTCCACAGGAGAACCTGTAGCAATGCTGTGTGAGGGGAAAGATTTCCATGTTAGCCTTCACCAGCTACTGGACAGATACTTCAAGGGCCCACAAAACATATTGAAGAGAGAAAAAAAGAATAAAGTATTTGTTTAGGGTAAAAAGGGACAACGTAGAAAGGGGAGAACAGGTTTATTCTGTTGCCTAGTTTCCTCACTTCGCATCATGTCAGTCTAAAAAAAAAAATGTTGTTAGTATTCTTTTATTTTTTAATGTGGTGCCTGAAAATCAGGCACTACTGAGAGGAAATATACTAAGAATCAGGCAGCCATCTTTATTCATCCTTTATTCTTAGTTGTCTTAATTTGAGACCCCCAACCAGGATACATTACCACACTCCGTGCAGCACAAATCCATGTGAAGACAAAGGCTAAAACAGTAACAGCCACAGGTGACCTGATTTTCTTAGTTACTAGATATTCATGTATCCTATGGATTTTGTAATAAACACAGGGATTTAGCTTTAAGGAAACCGGGCCATTTTATTTATTTTTTCCCCAAACATAACTTTCAAAATATTTTCCCACTTTATCTGACCAAGCAGTTGTTAGGGGACAATACTCCACTATGATTGTTAACCATCACATTGCAAGCTCTGTAAAACCCTTAGAGAAAATATAAAGTATGAATGTTAATCATGGTATCCTCTCCAAGTTCCTGTTATCTATCTAGAGTTCCTCCTGGAACTTCAGCTGGATTTCATCATGTTTCCCCTTACTTCCTGTGCTACATAGTTCTGTATTTTTTTGTGCGTGCGCTTTATTAAGAGAAGTGAGAGGTATCATCACAGAAATATCTGCATTTGAATGATAGGTGAAACAATTCCTGTAAGATGACACATTGATGATTCCTGTATTTAGGTATGTTAACAAGATTCAAAATTTCATTGCTTTCTACTTAATGTGCTGTTTACAGTAGGCCTAGAAGTCAGCAAAAAAAAAAAAAATGCATCACTGGACTGGGAAAATGCTTTTTGTTTGCCCCAGGAAAATATCCATTGTATATACATATCATGATGCAGGCTTTAACTATATGAATACATTTAATTTTCTCTCCTCTCCAGTGAGAGGATACGGGCTTCATTCACCACAAAGGATATACATACAGAGTAGAGCTGAGAACAAGGAGACTATCTGACATTCTCCAATTCTGAAGTCCTTCACTTAGCAACCTATGAAATGTCCTTTGATCTTAGCTATTGTTTGTATGTGTGGTCATTACACTGTATCAGGAAAAATCTGAAGTTGTATTTAGTTCTTGAACATGCAAAGTAATACTGTTATTTTGTGACATAACTTTCCTATTGTTTCTCAGTGGTCTCACTAAATGGCTGTATTTTAAACTTTATACTGTCACCATAGCCCAAACTCTCTAAAAGTTCAGTCTTGGTAGATCCCTAATTTTGGTCACTGCCTCTGAGGATCCAGTATCTGAAATACCTGCTTAAAAATCTGAGCTAGCTTGCCACTGCATGTGGTATGCAACCAAAAGTATAAGTATTTCACCTGATATTTGTTACCTTATTTAATGGCTTAGAAACTTCAAAACAAATTATCTAAATACTTCCAGTGTTACATTTTTATCTCAAGGTTTATGGCTGTAATACATATCACAGTGAGCACTCTACAGCTTTCAATCCCTCCCTTCATCTAGAGGAACACGCTTCTTAACTTCTCACAAGTAAAACTTTTCCCTCAAAATAGTTATGCCTGTTAAACATATATAACAAAAATAGCCTTTGTAAAAATGTAATGTATGTTGATATAGTGCTGATGCAGGCATTCATTATGAAAAGCTTTCCCATTCACTTAGCATGTAAATATTGGAAAATTGAGTCCTGTTATAAATTTGTCGAAAAAATTCTAAAGCTATGCTGTATAGCATATCCAACCTTCATTTTTTGCTGTCATCTCTGACACTGTCTTGAATCTGAATCAAACTAGTGACCTTACCATCCAGCATCTGCACTGCATCCTCTGTGCAAATAATTCAAAGTCTCCTTTGATGGCTAGGTTTGTATAGAACCATACATAATAACAAGGGATGAGTTTTCAACAGTACTCACCTCATTCACTAAGTTTGTTGAGAAACAGAGGCCCTGCACTCAAATAAATGTTCACCTCACATACCCTACCCAGAATCTCACTGACATATTTGCTGTTTGTCTCAGCCAAAAGAATTGAGGAGAATTTCATCTGAGCAATTTGCAAGACTGGTTTGCTACTACACCTTGTGCAAAGGCTTGGATAACTATTTCCCTTGAGCAACTCTTATTCAGAGAAATGTCAGTCTTCAGGCATCTCTGACAATCTTCAAGGGCAATTTAATTAAAATATTTATCTGTTAAACAAAAAAATGTTCCAGACTCTAAGCCTAGCCTTCCTATACCGAAAACGTATATCTCTGTTGGCTCCAGCTCTCAAGGAAGACTCTCCATTAGCTTCTTTGCTACTTGGATCAAGTCCTAAGTGTATATAAATCACGTCAAAAGAACGCACAACATATTTTATTTGTAGAAGATATTCATGAGGAGTCACATCAGTGAATTATCTATCACCATTAACAAATCATGCATATGTGACTACACAGGTCAAACTTGCCTGTGAACCAATGGACACACCAATTCTGCAGTCCATCCCAATTGCATACACAGTTTCCAGAGGTCTGCCTCTGCTCGTTTCCATTAAGTAAACAGAAACTCCCACCGAAGTTTTAAATAACTTCTAAACTGCTCTGGGGAATGTAAACTGAAGCAGTTCTGGTGACAGCAAAATCAGTGTAAGTGCTGTCTTTTTTTTTTTTTTTTTGATCTGTGGTTCACACACCAAGCTTAATCCTTTTCATTTACAGTTTTGTAATACTTGCACTGTTACTTGTTTTGTTGTCTTCTAGCTTCCAGGCTAAAAGAAGAAAGTTAATGTTTCAGTATAGGAAAAAGACCTCAACCAATGATGCATGTAAAGTGTTGCTATGTTGATTGAGCAGCTGGTTTTTTTGGTACGTATCCCAGATGTTTCATCAGTACAGCAACACCTTACATTATACTGACTCTGAAGATCTTAGACCAGTCCCACCTGGCCATATCCTTAGCCTGGAGATCTCAGCCTTAAAGTACCTCTCATTACACAATAAGCCTTAATGATTTTATGACCTAACATTTTTCCTTCATATAATTTAAGCAAGGTGCAGAGGCAAACTACTAACATCTGTTATCAATACACTGTATTTAGAGATTTGGATTTATCAGGTATCTAGTTTCTCTAACAGTACGCATGGAGGCATTTTTAATAGCTTACAGTTAACAGCAGTCATTTAAGCTATATCCATAGAAATATTCATATCTATCATTTGCACAGCTGTGAATGAGTTTCAGAGTAGTCTACTTTAATTATTATACTATCAATTTTATTTACTGGAAATTATGTTTTAAACAACTGGATGAACAAAGGTAATGCTTTAAACATTTACAAAACAAATAAATCTGAATTCATATCCTAAACTGGCCAAGCACAATGATGTAGGAGAGTGGTTCCCAACCAAGGGGTCATGATCCCAATTCAGGTCATGGCATTAAAGAGCTAGGGTCATGAACCTAGCAGAAATTTGTCATGGTACTGTGGTTTTTTTTGTTGTCGGTATTCCACATCATAACATCATGTAAAGCACTGGCAGTTAAAGAGTTAATGTCCTGGTTTTTTTGCAGACTGCCTTTTTTGGGTGCTTGGTTTTCCAAGGCAGAGAGGAGGAAGGTGCTTGGTTTTCCAAGTCAGAGAGGAGGAAGGTGCAGTGCCCAGGGGTCTTTGTGCCTCGAGGGGGCTGGTGAAGCCACCTGGCAGACCGGGAGTTCTCTCTTCGTACGCAGCGAAGAAGCACATGGTCCCCCTGCAGTTTACAGAGTAGGAATCTCAGCTTTGAACTCTGTTTTGATTTGCTGGCCTCAATTTCAATATAATATTTAGTAAATTAACGTTCCTCCTCAGATTGGTGCTGCTGTTTTGTTTTAGATCCATCTAGGATTTCCCTACCTTTCCCCTTTGTCTTCCCCAGGGCGTGAGTCCGCAGGTTCCCTGCTGCATTAGCCAGGAGACCAGTCTGGACCGGCCCTTAAACTGCTGACACTTTTCCTCCCTCCTTTCTATCTTTTCCAGGCCTGTGGGCCCACTGTCTCCCTGTCACAGACACTGATCCATAGATAACACTGTGACAAAATTCAATTGCAGAATTGGGCTTTGCCACCAGAAATAAAGTCATGAGTCCAAAAGACCAACTGAAAAGATACTGATGTCACGTATAACAGTGAAGTCATAGTATTGCTAGACCTCCTGTCTCTCTGATATCCATTCAACAGATAAAAATCTAGCTGTTTTAGAATCAATAAGCAGGAAGGTAGAGATTCTCAAACACAGGATTAGTTACTGGTCTCAGCCCATTGATGATGAACCTTGATTTTGGAAACAATAAAAGAAATCTTATCCTTTTGTATACTATACCTTCCCACCAAGAATTTTATTCACATAGCTACTGATTTCTATAATAAGACGCAGAATCAATTTTCTGGTAATATTTTAAGTGCTTCAAAAAGTTGAGTGGGATCTTTATCTAAAGACTTTCACTCACACTAACACTGTCAAAGGTAATTTAAAATTCTTGAAGTTTTTAACCGTTAAAAGATAAAGTTTGCTATTCACTGGAAAATTACTAAAACTATTTTAGTTTATTTAGTACAGGCATTACAGATACTGATTCAACCCCTACTTCTACTCCCCACCCTCCCAGAACAAAAATTAAAAAAAAATCTGATGGCTTGGCTAATTTACATGAAAAAAACATAACTACAAAATAACATCCTAAGAATTAACAGAAAAGCATCATGTTCTTTCTTTTTATATGGTAGGGATCTTCTTAAATTTTTTTTAATATTGGCTTGGTGCCAAGAAAACAAACCCCAAATTATTCCACATGGTTCGTTTCTGGAGATGTCACCTAAACATAAATCAGGGTCAGAGGAAATTGAAGTATTTCCATTTCAGGAAGACTGGTCACAAAAATTTCTCTCAAGGCACAAGCATGGCAAAGACAAGGCGACCGTAAGCTACTTCAGTAACTCCCTGATTACAGGAGCTGTCAGAGGCTACAACAGCCTCAGTTTGAACAGCATTAACTGGAAGACTCTCACAACTGCTGTACACAGACTGGCTGGTGATAGTCTCTTAATAAGTTCAGATAGAAATCAATGGAGACTGTGCTCTGGATATGGCCTGATGCGTATATCCCCAATTTAGGTGTTTTAACAAACCTTAGCATTAGTTATCCACAAGAAAGTGGCCCTTGTAGTGTGTAGGCATTGTGCCCACTTTCTTTTAAGTGTAAGTTCAAAGCTGACTCAAAAATACTTCTACAAATTTTTTTGGATGCATCTGTGTACGTGTAACTAGGAAGTAAAACAGCATTGCTATCTAACCACTGCAGGCACTGATTCCTTCAGTTAAATCCAGTAAAGATTGAAATCAACACTTTAAAGGTTCCTTTCATGGTATTCAGAAAATGCAGCTCATGAATTTCACTGCACAGAAGAAGGGACCTAGTCCTAACTTGCCAGCATAAGACATCAGCACTCTTAAGTCTACACACTACTTACACCATAAATACTTGGTAAGCATACTGGCAAAACTGGATTTCAATTGAGCTATGTCACTTACACCAACTGAAGACGTTCTCCTCACATTTTCTCATACACAGAGGCAAAAAATAGTGAGTTCTTGTTGGGACAGGGGGCAGCACCAGGATAGGCTGCTCAGTCAGAGTTGCTGCAGCTTACAAGCAGAGAGTAGGAATACAGAGAATGCCACATGAGGTGGTGGCAGCACAGTGGAGTGAAAGAAACCTCATTCCAAAAAGTAAGGGGCAAAGAGAGAATCAGTCTTGTTTCTGGACTTTCCAATTAGGATACTTCCAAATTCATAAACACAACACGTGCTTATACACTATAAAAAAAAACATGCCAGCTTAATTTTTTAATCTTTCCTAGATGTCTGCCCCTATACCTACAGCACTGAGATTCATAAATGATAAAGACAGAAAAGATCTAATTCACATGCACATATTTATTAACACAAGGATTTTACCTTGGGCTATTGGCTGAAAACTTGTTTGGTGATTTTTATTCATGCTAGATTCTTATGACCAGGGTGCTCTGCTCATTGATGCAGTCTTGAGATGTCTACACAATTAACTCTTCCTCACCACACATCAGTGGCATGTTAAGTTTTTCCTAATAACCTAGGTGGGTGCATATAGTTTCACCACAATATACAAACTATGTCCAATAAAAAGAACATTGATGGGTACTTTAGTTCATCAAAATTTTACACAGGCTGTACCAAAGAAATAGAATTTAATCATTAAAGCAAGTGTATACCTCAAGCCTATCCCAACAGACTCTATCCACAGAGAAAACAAAAAAATCAAAATAAATCTGAAAGATGATGCACAAGAAAGGGAATGAAAGAAAACAAGATGTTTGCCTGATTAAGTATTTAGATGTGCTCACTATATCAGCTGCAAAGCAGTGTAGCACTTTGCTGCAATCAAGGATGCCCAAGCTTTCCAAAGATTTGAAGAGAAACTTGCAGAGTTCCCTTTACCTTTGAGACCACACCACCTATGTAGCCTAGACTTCTCAGTGTTAAAGGTGACATTGATATGCGCTTGACAAATGTCATATTCCATAGTTACACAAAATTTAATAATTAGATCTAAAACTGAAGTGTCATTTTCTTTTCATTGTTCTCCCTTCTCTCAATGCCAGGAGCTTTGACCAATGCTCCAAACAGATCTAAGCCTCAGCAACCTGCAATTCCACTGTTTTGCAATTCCTAAAGAATTCCCATTCTCAAAATTACTTTAAACTGGAAAGACTGAAATAGATGTGGATGAGACAGCTCCAGTGTTCCAATTCCATGCATGCCAACAGGGTGTTCTCTAAAACCAGTCAAAACCAAGCTTATTTTACTCTGCTACACTTTAAAGGAATCACAAAGACACTTGCCACTTTGACAAATGACCTCTGATTAATCCTGTTGCAACAGTTTAAATTTCTTAAAAACCAGGTCAACAAAATTCAACATCTTAAACTGCTGATGAAACTGAGTGAAGGCTCAAAGTGAGAAACCAGGTGGGCAAAGGCTTTGTAACTCCTTTCTGGCAACTTCTTGTTCCCTGTGAGAACATAACTTCTTAAAACACTCCAGTAAGATTCACTTTTCTGTGAAAGACCACAGTAAACAAACAGAAATTTAAAGATAGCACATAGAAGCCAGAATTATCCAATGGAAAATACTCCTAGCAGCCAAGTTCTGTACATTAAGATGTTATTTTTCAATAAAGCACAAGAGAATACAGTATAACAAACAGATTTTTCACTCTCACATCTCTCCATCATTGATCATGACATTGTTTTCTACATTCTTTGAAATACTAATATAATATGACAGAATTTCTAATTTTACACATAGTGCCATAACATCTTTCAAACACTTAATAAGAAATAGTTCAGGTAAAAATGAGTTATTTGCTATGTAATATTGCATACATAGACCTTAGCAGAAGCTTCTAGGATTCATGAACTTGATAGCGCACAGTGAAATTTGACTTTTAGAAGTCCATTCATATGACTTTGCTGTCATCACATATGGCCTTTGCACCACAATCATTTACAGACTATAACAGAAAACTGTTAGTCCATGTTACAGCCTCCTTTTCACTAATTCTGCATTTAACTGGAGTTTAGAATAGTATAAATTACACCCATATTAGACTCAGTGTACAACTTTTATATACTGCCATAAAAACCTTTTTCTAGCACTAACGCACTACCAGGAGAAAATAGTACTTAACTAATACCCATAAGATCTTTGGTGTTCTCACTACACACAGAAGTAAACACAGATTGTAACATGATGGAAAACACAACAATGACAACAGAGCAGCAAGATCCGAGGCTACAGGGAGTAACAATCCACTCAAACATAAAAGCAGTGGGCACAAAAAAATAAGAGAAAGAAGCTGCTTACCTTCAGAAGGCCTGCAAGGTCCTTAGGCAGGCAGAGATCTCCAGATGAAATACCCTCACCTCCGCTGCCAACCCTTAAATGAGGTCTGGGAAGGGGTAGATCCCCGCTCCACCCCCTTCTGGTCACTCAGGTGCATTGCATGCACGTGAGTTCCCCTAGGTTGGCCCTGCCTTCCCACCAGGTGCTCAATCACTGGTTCAAGCCATGACTTAGCATTTCTGCTACACAGGTAAAACATGCTGCAAACAGGGTTTAAGTTTACATGATGTTTACCTAAACAAGTCAAATTCTTTAGCAGATTCTATTAGAGGATGTAGGGTTGTTGAGGATATCATACATGCACACAGTCACTTGCATGGGCAGTGCAATGACACTGTGATTTGTACATTTAATATGAACCTCTTTCATATACAAGTGATTGTGTGCAAAAAATCAGCTTGCGCATTCACATTCAGAATACTCACGCCAGCCTCTGCTATACTGCTACTCTTACCACTAAAACAGCCTAGTGGGACCAGAAAACATACGTGGCATGGTTTTATGATTTTCGGTTATTGGTACTCCACATCATAACATCATGTAATGAATGTACCTGGTTCTCAGAAGAGAAGGACTACTACATCCCCCACGGTACTTTGCTTCTCTGTTACCATTTTCCAGCCGGAGGGAAAAGATAAAAGCTCACAGTATAAAAACTTGGAGATCACGAGACCTCGTCCCTTTTTCCGCCATCTCTCGTCTTGGCAGCACCTCGCTCTCCAGCCGTCTTATCATCGGTAGTAGAGTAAGGCCTACCTTGGTTTTGGGACATTCTCTCTCTCTGTATTGGATTTATCAGCTTAAATTGTAATTATATTGTATCATAGTGTGTTGTTTTGCATTCCGATATCTTATTTAGTAAATTAGTTTGTTTCTCCTCAGATTGTTGCCACTGTTCTTTGCTCTCAGGGCCATCTCCCTACCCTTTTCCCCTTTCCCCTTTTCCCAGGATGTGGGCCCATGGGTCCCCTTCCCCTTTGTCACGGAATCGGGCCTAACGCCCATAAACCGTTGACAATATGGACTTACTCAGCTGGAGTTAAATGAAAAAAACAAGTCTGAAGACCACTGTTGCTTCCTGACACCGTGAGCTACCTCTAATCTACACCAGAGCCAGTGTAGAAAACAGCATCTGTATCAAGGTGCCATAGCCAGACATTTTGTGGTCACTCTACTGTGTCCTACTACTCTACTAGCTAAGAATCTAACTCCTTTATAGTGTGACAATATATGAAAGAGATTCCTCAAAATCTGTAGCTGCTGCATCCTTAAATAAATTTTGATGAACCCACTCCAATACAGGACAGTTAGATACCATTTCGAACCACTGTGTGCGCTGTTTATACCACTGTCCTGTGTGATGACAGAAAGAGCTACAGCTAACATAACTAAAGGGAGGCAACAATTGCACAAAAGCAACTGTTCCTGTTTAGTTGCTGTAGAGCTACCTCCTGCATTGATTCATTTTCTACTTCAGGAGTCAAGGCCTGTTCACCTTGTCTACATGACTAACCACAGTAACTCCAGCAGGTGTAGGAGAATGAACTGAGTAGAACTTGGCCTTAAAGGGGCACATAAAACTATTTTTAAACAGTTCAGAACAAAAGAGGCAGAGTACAATGATAAAGGCAAGGGAACCCTTTATAACAAATGGGATTTTCCTCTTCTGCTGCCAGAGGAATAGATGGTCTTGACGATGTGGCCCTTGCAGAGCATATAGCATGTCTCTGGTAGGTGCTGACTTAAAATGTTTTGGGGTAGTCAGCAAGATATAGCTAGAGTAGTACAACCAGTTTCGGTCCTCTGACACTTTACAAGAACAGCTATTCATAAGTTCTTGGAAAACTTTTATGTTGATTAAATGGTGGGAGGGCTCAGAGTCTTTTTCAAGAATGAATGTTTGATCTGCAAACCGATTATGGCAAAAAAAAAAAAAAAAAAGGAAAAAAAAGGAGTTCGAGAGGTTCAGAATAATCATATTAGAAAACAGGCATTCTGACCAAAATGTTCCTTTTAAAAACTCAAGTGTCTTGAAGTTTGGATTACTTGGTTACATACACATATAGGTGAATTAGCAGCAGTAGTAGTTATGCTGCAGAGAATAAAATATAATGTATCAGACAGCATAAGTCTCTAAACCTTCCTAACACCAAAAGAAAATGCATATATCACAGGGCCACTGAGATAAAGTAACGCTCAACCCTAGAGGGCACAGATTTCGTCTTTATGTAAATCAGTGCCTGTCACTGCATGCATGATTCACTGCTCAGAGTGTACTCTTCTGTGACGAATGAGTCCCGCTTAATTTGGCAGTGATTATGCGGGTTGCTGGCCCTCTAAACCCCTTTGAACTTGTAATTGCTGCTGGTTTAAATAATGAACATTAAGGGGAGGTGGATTCATAAAACTGTGGATAATTACAATTTTTTTCTTTTTTCCTTTGTTTTTTTTTTTTTTTAATGGAAATAAAAGGCTTCTGAGGCCACTGATAACTGTATCATAGTAGGCTGTTACCAAAATAAAACTGCAGTCTTGCTCAGTCTCGAGGAAGGAAAGGGAATGGAAAGGAAAAGAAGAAAAGAAGAGAGGGAGAGGGAGATCAGAATGGCTTGGATGCTAGTAGAAAAGGAGGAGCAATGGCATTCATGAATATTCATAGCTAGTCACATCTGTAACACGCTAGCTTTCCACCTCTTTTTTCTTTGCAGTTCAACATGGACAAGAAGTGCTAACAAAAGAAGGTGATTGTGCAGTTCTATCAGGCTCCAGGTTTAATCTTCACAGAAAATAAGGGTGAACTTTTTTTTCAAGGACTTCTATTTTTCAAAAATTGCAAACGTCTTTAACCAAAGGAAGTGTGCCCTCTTCCTCCCCCACCCATGCTGCTTTTTAAAAATTATATTCTTGTAATTGTGAATATGAGGGAATCAGTTGCCAAGGAAGCATGATGTGTAACATGCAGCAAATTTGTTCCTCCTCCCCTTTATGAGCAGTTTACTAAATCCTCCAATATTCTTTGATCCAGTAAAATTTTGATTTGTGCATGTAATGCATTGAAACAACAATGGCAACAAAAATTGTTACTGAGGAGGGGACAGAAACCAAAGTCAGCCAAGTCAGGCAGCTACTACCCAGAAACAACAAAGAATGAATGATAAATTTAGCAATCTCATGTTCAATTTTCAAGCAACACAGGAGAGATTTATAGCTTTGCTGCTCCCATGGTAAACGAAGCAGCACACAGAAACCGTGTCTGTTTTTGATTTTGCTGTGTTTTCCCTCTTTTTTGTTCTTTGCCTATTTGCAGTTTTTTTACTATTATTTTTTAAAAATTCTACATTTTCTTTATCTTGGTGTGAGATGAATATCAAAGGCCTAGTGCTGTTGGTAAGCCTCCAGCATACAACAGCAGCTCAATGGGATGTTATTAGAACCTGCGTCACAACATGGCAGACTGTGATTAACAGCAACTGTATCAGTGATCGCAACTTCTCAACAACGCCCTCCAGCAGCAATAAAGGGGCCATGTAAAGAAGAAGAAAAAAAAGTCTGTAAGAACCAGCTACCAAAGGTTCAACTTGGCACATGATTAGGTTATGTCAAAACTGCGTAGCTGCTTTGAGCCAGAACATAGTGGAGATATTTATTTAAAAGCACACTATCAAATCAGTGTTCTAGTTTGCTAGAGCCAACCCTGTGAAGAGCAGAATCAGTGTGAGGGAGAGCTGAACAACAAAAAGACCTGGACTGATGTCAGTGACATAATCAAAGTTCCCTCCAAATGAAGTAGAAGAGAATTTTTCCCAGTACTTCTCAACAGTTTCTAAGAAAACTGCAAGGCTGCTACTTCTTCCCAGTTGCTACATGAAAGAAAGCAGGCTTAATATCAGAACAAATGTAAATTGATGTCCCTGCTGTCTCTTTTTTTCTTCTTTGTTATAGCTTAGTTACTTAGGTCCACACATTAAGAAATATGAAGGTTATTAAAATATAACATTCCATATCAGAAACTTTTCTAATTAACCTTCTCAAAGATTCACATAACACAAAATTATGGTGTTACAGCTGTGGCTCATGAATATATAGCTTGGTCCAAAAAGAAAGTATAGATGCATCCATGGCTCTTAAAACATTTGTCTGGATAGAAACATCCATCTAACAAATTCTTGAAACTTCTGCCCAGCAGGAGCTTCGAGGATACACTGATTGTTATACTTACAACATTTTCTGCTCCCATCACTGCTGACCTTAACCTGGCTCAGTAGCCTGGCCTCACAGTGTACTTACTACCTGTTCCACTGGTGTGGCCAACAGAGAAGATCTCATTTTGTTAAAAACAAAACAAATACATGGTAAGGTGATTTTAAAATATTTAACATTATCTGCTCCTTTTCACAAAACTTAACTGCTGCTGGTTTTCATTTCTGTTAACAGCATTAAAAAAAATGCTAATCATTCTACCATCTACTGTTGCTAAGATAGAAGAGAGGGAACATTCATCTACAGATGTAAATGACACTAGTAATCTCAGTCACAAATTAGGTTGTTGGCATAGTATTTTTACTGAAAAATGGTATGCAACCCACTGTTTTAAATGTATGTATTAGAATCAGCATTGCAGCAGATTTAGTCCATATCTCAGTGAGAAAAGCATTGGAAGAGTAAGATCTGGAAGACTTGTATTGTTGATTATAAGAAAAATGATTATGCGGGTGAAAAGGAGAAAAAAAAAGAAAAGAATCATCAAACACATGGAGTGGAATAGCTCTATAAATCAGCTGAAAAGTTTAAGAGTGAATAGGATGGCTGTGGAACATTTGTGTGTTATACTGTCTTCCCTCAAGTCTTAGAATGACATAGTCTAAGGGCCCTGTCGATGGCCAGTTGTCCTTACCTAATGCTCCTTTTATCCCTAATGGTCACAATTCTGCTGAGACAGAAGGGGTTTCACAGTGTGTCAAAGTCCAGAGGTAAAGGAGTATGCACACAATACTGAAAGCTGACACCTTCTAAGCCATATATAAGACAATAATTTATCCTAACTATATTAAAAAATACAAGCAGCTTTTTATTTCTTTCTCAAAAATGCAGATCATGCATACCCTTCAACCTGTTTATCTTTGAAGACCATAATTAAGGAGGACAAACTGGTTTATAGTCAACAGAAGTTGGAAAAGAGCTGCACTCACAATTTTTATAAAACACTAATTTTCCTTATCTAATAATCTTCCTTGATAAAAATCATGGGGCAATTAGCAGTTGAGTGAAGAGATTACTTTCAGTTGTAAAAAGACAGCCAGCCCTTACAACTTCCACAAATGAATAATCCAGGCTCAGTTCTCAGCAGTGTCCAAGCATGAAGAAACAAAGCATTTCTGCTGGTGACTGCTTCAGGGGCTGGCCAGGGACTAGTTCAGTAGCCAATACGAATAAGTGTTGACTCTCAGGCTTTTTGGAGCACTCTTGTTACACCTTTTCCAGAAAGGAACCACCCCAGCACTATCATGACTGAACAGCCACATTCTTCCTCTTATTTCTGAGTGACAGAAGGTGGTAAGATGACAACTGCTCTTTAAGAACACACACCCCAACAAATCACAACTACCAGCTGAAGAATATGTGATGATGGCCTCCCTATGCAAACCTCAGTATTCCTTATATGGAGCAATATTCACACAAAGAAAGCCTCTGATCTTCAGCCACTTAAAGCAGACAGTACACCATTCCACATTCAGATAAGTATTTTTGTTTGCCAGCAAAAACTACTAATTGAAGATAACCTAGGAAAAATTTTCAAAGTAGGACAGAACATTTACAGAATGACAACCATAGCCACACATGGTTACTTTTTGAATAGTCGTAGAGGGTGAGTAGAAGGAGTAATAAGGAGTTTCTTTCTAATCCTTATACTCAAATTTAGCTGAACACCTCAAGATCAATGAATAATATACATAGCATAGAAAAAGCAGAGTACTCATTGAAAGTTCAGTACTAAAGGTGAAAAAACAATGTAGAGCACATGGCCCTCTAGCAGAGCTGCTACAGACCAGCAAGCAGCAGTTCCCTAGGTAGACAGACAGCCACAAAGCCATAGCAATATGGCTCAAGAGGATAATGTCTTTCATAATGGCTTTTCCATCCGCCAGCATTTCCAGCTGCAAAATCTACCTGATGCTGACACTTGAGGATTCTAGGATGGATGAACAAAGACAAATGAGAGAGGGGGAAAGGAGTTCTGAAAACCCTCACTTTCCCAAATTTTCATCTGCTGAATCTACTACTTTGCTGACCAATAAATAAAGAATCTGTACTAATAATATTAAAACAATTTTGCTGTGTCAGGATCAAATTCTGATTACAATTGCATAGCCTGTAAAATGCATTTGAGGACAGTTTGGTTCAGTCTGGAATACTGTTGATCTTTAAGTCTGATCTAAACCAAAATTATTATCTCTGCTAGGAACACAGAAAAAGCTGGCATAAAGAAGAAGCTGTGACATGAAACATTTGTTTGGATCAAGTACAACTTACTCCTGTCTTCTGTATCCTCGAGTGTGATTTTCAGAAATAATCAAAACAAAAGTGACAAAACCCAAAAACCACAATGAGCAAACAGCAGTTTTTAAGTGCTGTGGGAACACAGACGTTTGTTTAAGTAACCACTGTTTAAAAAATGCATACATAGTAACACCAAAATAAACAGCTTGCAATGTTGTTTATTTTAAGATACACAATAGTAATGTAAAGTGCTGCATGCACTGAATTCAGGGTGTACTAACATTATTTACAGTTCTGAAGAGCAGTAGGAAAACTCAGCTCCATGCCAGAATACTCCCTGTTCTGATGAGAGCAAGGGTCAGGACTCAGTGCTTTTGCAGCAAGGAGTATTTCAATGTACAGTAGAAAGCTATGTTCTCTTTTTTTCCTGCAGGTGTCTTCTGAACTGTGTCAAGAACATACAAAAGGCACTACATACCAATGGCATCTTTAAGATGGATACAAAATCCCCTTCCTCAAAAGGATAATTAAGAAAAAGAGAAATTTGCCCTGTCACTTCTTTAAAAAAATGTCCCAAATGGGCCTAACTCACTAGACTATGTTGAGCCAAAAAAAAATAAAGAATAATAGTAACTAAACTAAGCAGTGGTGTTCTGAAAAGTGACTGACTTACTGAACAGATTTATGTCCCTGTGTGTCTGAATTGCATTTGATTCTCTGCTGACAAAAAAAAAATCCCATTGACTTCAAACCATAATATAAGTTTGTGCTATTTTTCTTCATGAAGCCTGCCTAGCTACAGGCTAGAAAAATGGACTTTATTCTGGCTACTCTGTCGTCTATTTATTATTGTAATTGCATAGATTTACTATTGTAATTGCAACATTACTGTTATTATTAAATCCTTGTTACTGCCAATAAATAAGCCAGAAAGAATCCAGTTTGGATCTCAGATCCCAGGCTAATTTTGTAGTGCTGGCAATGAGAAGAAAAATGCATATCTTGGTGTGCAAATTGAGCTTGTTTGATCTGGAAGTCATTGAGACAAACATGGAACCCCACAGATACATTATTATGAAGTAATGTTCAATAGGAAAATTTCATTTTAAATTCAAAATGTGATCTCTTTCTTCTTGCTGCTTTTGAGTAAAGCTGTGTGTGAACTTCAGCAGTCTGAGTCAGCAGGCACTCAGTCAATATTTTCTTGGGGTCATTCTGCCTCTCTGAGGGCCCAAGCTCTGCTTTGAACCCTGGAGTCAAATTGGCATATAGTCTGTAAGTCAAAAATGGGTGAAAAAGCCGTGTTTCACCTGTTTTGGTGTTGGAATTTCTGTGTAAATTCATAATCAGCTTTATTGTGCATGCATTAAATTTGCGTAGGATCCACATCCCTAAAAATCCACGTGGACTTTGAATACTGATCCAACTTTTGGTGTTCAGGTTTCACTTTTCATACAGCAAGTACCAGAAAAATTTAGGAACATTAAGGTGGTGGATGAGAGTTGATTCCAGACCTGTACCTCTCCCAGATATTGGTGAGCATTAGTGAAACCTCACACACTGTGAATGGAGAGCAGTGTACGTATCGTGACATGGTCTCTATCTCTGAGTATTTGAAAAGAAGGAGTTTCTAACATAAGGCCCTCAACTCCATCTCGTTTCTTTCGCTGGACTGACAGAACCCACGCCCACCGACCTTCAGTACCTACTGAGGCTCCCAGCTATATACTCAGGCCTTTGCCTGAGGGAATGGTAATTAGATATTTCTACTAAGCCTAATTTTTCATTTTGGGTCCCAAGCCCATTTTCCACTTGACTTCCTCAGTTAATTTTACAATATTTTTCTACCGACAGACAAATGAAATGTCACTTAAAAATTATATTAAATACAAAAAAAAAAATTAAATTGAATGAAGCCAAATTTGGGGAGATTTCCTTCTGAAAACAGCTCTAACTTCAAGATATTTTTCAAATTTTAATCATTAATAAGAAAACACAAGTAAGAAAAATGCTTCAGGCAACACTACTTTAGTGTAACCCCAGGAAGGCAAGATGTTTCTCAGCAGTATTTCTTCAAATGTTTTTTGGAGTCTAGTTTTAAAAGTACTAAGCAAAGGCACTTCCACAGATTGTTCTACAACCTCCACAACGTTTGGGGGGGTTGCTGAATTCCATTATTTCTGCGAGGCATTTTGTTCCCCCTAATTCTTTTCCTTTCTGTTTGCAGCCTTTGCTTTTTCAGTGTTTCAGTATGCACATTCTGTGTCTGTGTCTAGATCTGTTGTTTTGGGGGATGGATGGGAAGAGCACTGAAAATAACAATACAGTTCACACCTCTCTCATCTTCTTTCAGACTCTCCTACACTTTGGAGGGAATAAGGGCCCTGATAGTCCAAACTCTCCAAGCATCTTCCTATATCTTTCTTAGACTCTCACCAGACTGGCCTCAGGCTAGTTCCATAATCATCCGGAAAAAACAGTGCTGATGTTCAGCATGAGATCATAACATGGTGATCTCACTCTGAACATTACCTTTCACTACAGCAACTCTATTGACTTCTTTGCTAAGAACAGTTTGAATTTCCCACCAGCTCTGTTGTGTGATATTTGGCCTCTTTTAGGCTAGATACCTCTTCGCAGAGTGAGCCTACAGGGCACTGAGTGGAAACCTCATGAGCCCTAAGGCCTTGTTTGAAAGAGTTTTCAGCCTCAGCAAGAAGATTGCCACAGTACTTGTTCAGGAGGCAGCAGAGCATATTACAGCATTATCAAGTTGGAGAGTATAGTATCATACCTTTTCTGCTAAGGCTTTGAGTAGGATTCAGATCCCAGGAGCTAGACTTTGGATAGTTTAACAGTTCTAGAACTATGCTTATTCATAGCCATACTAGCAAAGCACCACAGTCTTTGTTATTCACAGACATTTTATTTTCTTGCTGTACACTGTGTTTTCCATAGGCTCATATGAGGTTTAATCTCCTCTACAAGTATTAATGCTCTCTAAATGGACAGTGTTTGAGGAAAAAAAGAGAGTGAGAAAGAGGCAAGGGCTCTTTTATTTATTTATTTTTAAGTTTGTTAGCATATAAGAGCATTGTGGGATAGAAATTAAAGTTTTACAGAGCCAGGACATCTAAGATTAACTATAACCATGAGTTATCTGCAAGTACCTAGGATAGATATGCACTTTCACAGAATTTTTCTGGTTTGAGAAGTGTTTGCTTGGCATCTAATGGACAACATACATCACATGTATACAAAGTAAGCTGTGGAAAATTGAGATGTAAGCAAGCATAGGATGTGAAACAATGTGTGCTTCTTAGGACTGGCCTCTGCAGCACATTCCACCATCCACAGACATGTTCACATCAACTTAGGAGGCACTTCTCTTTCCCAACAGATGTTAGCTCATGCAGTAGAATGTCCACATGGAACTGGAAGAAACAGCTCTGAAAAGAGAAGGGCCAAGTAGCACAACTCTCAAAACAGTCTACCAAAACAGTAAAGGATGGCAAAAAGGAGAAGGAAGTTAAATGATTTTTTCCCTTTCTTCCTGTTCACAACAATTACCTGTTTTCACAAGTTTCCACTTCATTTCATACTTGACATCTGAAAGAGACCAACAAAATATCCCCTTCTAGCTGAAAGTAAAGCACCCTTTATATGACTTTTACATTTTGAATATGTATTTGACTATATATTTTCCTTCAAAGTAACCAAAAATAAGTGCAGTTTAAGAATGGCACCATTCCTATGCACCAATGCATTCCTTTGCTGACTGCCCCAAATAATGTTGCTATTCTGACCACGCTATTCTCCTTATATCTGCTGTTATCACAACTTTTCATGTGATCATGACTTTTCTCACTATTCACATTTTATAATCCTGAAACAGTCAATTTGTGAACTACCAGAACAGCTGGCAGCAGTCTGTATGCACTCTTCAGTAGGCAGGGAGCTTCCTAACATGAACCAGGGACTTTTCAGCCTCTCTTTGTCCCCTAGGTCACCCTCCTGCTTCCCATTTCTTCATTGAAGCACAAGTGGGATGCACAAAGGGGAAGCACCTGGGTGAATCAAAAGAGCCAGCAGAAGACTGGGGACTGGCTGGAAAGCTGCCAAAGTCCTATTTCACTTCAGGAAACTCCCTGGGCTGTTGAGGAGGGGAATATCCACTACTGACTTCTTGAAGAACAAAGATGCATTTGTTAATACCGTTGCACTCCCTTTATTCTGATTCTTGCCCCTGGGCCAGCAGTTTATGTTCACAGTCTTTCACTTGCTACTTTCTGAGAAAGATATTTGATACCATTTGCATGCAATAATCACCACTTCAGGTCACCAACAAGGAAGGAACCTGATAAACAAAAATAATCCAAGCCTGAGCCACTTGAGCTAAAGTAGCTTGTAGCAGTCTTATGCTGTCATCTTCTACACTGAACATGACAGCATAGAGCAGAACATAACACTCTTAACTTTATATTAAATGCTCCCTCATAAAGATAAATCCATTCTAGGCCTTTAAAGTCTACAGAATTTCAAGTATTTGTACATACAAGTTCAGCAGCATGACAAAACCACAACAGAAGCGAAGGCCTCTACAATTCAGATGATGCTAACCATAAGATGCAGGTCTCATGCAGAGGTTTTCATCTGCAGACATCAAAGCACCCTGAACAGCAGTCACCACCATTATGCTGTACTGTTTACACAAGGAAACTGAGGCACGGTATTTTGCTACAGTCACAGCTAGAAAAAAGGCTGAAATCTCCCCATGCTTGCGTGAGCTGGCTGTGCTGAAGTAGTATCCTGGGAACAGCAGTGAAGGCTCAGATACAAGGCAGAATGTGACAAATAGCTAAGCACTCAATAAATGTGTCTTTCTGTCATAAAACAGAGGATCCAAAGTAGAATTTGCAGATAAAATGGCTATAATATTTAACACTTAAGATGCAAAATTGTGTTTGTTTGTCTGTCACCCATTGTGATTTCAGTTTCATCTCTCATGTTCTGCAGTTTTTCCAAAGGGATCAGAGTTGCTCTGAAACTAATGGAAGCAGGATTGAAAAGTACACACTCTTAGAGACTAATCTGAGAATTATCTGCAAATATTTGAACACAGAAACATTAAACCTACATTTTGACCTTTCCTGGGATGAAAGAGAACTGCTTTTATAAAAATCCATGTACATTCACAGAACATCAACTAACAATGCTATTACATTGTCCTTTTTTTTGCGGGGGGGTTTGTTTAGTTGTTGTTTTTGTTTTAAATTGGTACAACAAGCTTCAAAGTTCTCTGGGCTAAACCACCTTCTAACAAAAAAGCTACTTCTTTTATATGCTTAGTACAGTGAACAGGAGCTTTCCCATTGCTATTCAGTTTAGTCATAAAGTATATCCATAGTATATCCACGTTAGAATATCAAGCTGCCTCTTTGAAATATATTTCAAAGATGGATCTAGACGATGGCCAAATTTCTATAGCATTAAACAAATTAATATACATAGCAAACTAAAATGTTTTCACTTAGCTACTCTGATTCATTGTGCTGAGATTGTAAGAGTATGTCATGAGATGTTAAACATTTTATGGACATAAGTAGTCAACTGCTACAAATAAAGTACGTGTTTTGAAATGCCATCATAAAAAGGTAAAACCAAGATTAAAAAAAATCTTTATGGCATTATACAGTGAGCTGACAACCTATCATCCAGTATTAGACTAAACAACTGAAATTAGTTCTGGCAGATTTGGGGCTAGCAGTTAAAAATAAAAATAGCAAATGTAAAAGCATGAAAACTGTACTGCCATTATGCTTAAAGACAATAATAAATCTTTAAAGATGCCAATGATTTCTTTGGATCCTACAAACAACTGCTGCCAATCAACTCACAAATATGTAACGCATGGTATTCTAAGTATCCTAACTCAAGGCAAACTCCACAACACCAAAAGTAATATTGTCTGCCATAAACTACTCTTTTCACTAGGAAACAATAAGAACTGACATTGCTATTCATTAGCAGTTCTGGAAGTGTTGGCAGAAGCATACTACTTTTTTTTTTTTTTCAGTAAATCTCTAATTTTGCAGAAAACTTCTTTGAAACCAATTACTCTGCTCATGGATCTTGAAAGCAAGATCTCAAGTAAACATGTCCTGAGGCAAAACTGTGAGGCAGTATCACTTTACACAAACAAGAACAATCTTTTTTCCCCTAAAAATGTATTTTATATGTACATATATTCATGTACACACACTACAGAGAAATTTAAGAACTATGAATTTTCTGATGACAATTGTTTTAAGTGGTGAAACTTTGAGACAGATATTCAGAAAACTTCTCACCTCTTGTTGACTATGATCTTGATTCTTAAAGACTGTAGTGCACAACATTTATTAGTGCAACATTGTTGGAATGTTTAAACACTGTTTGCTTTTGCATAGGCTTTAGCTAAATGTCCATTTATGCTTTGGGCCTTCAGGCCTCAATTCCGTAAAAATGAATTAATTCTTGTCACTACTTTCTTGTTTCAGTTACTTCAGTGGATTCAATACTTGGGCTTTCATATTCTTTCTTCTTTACAATTAAATCCTATACTGACTCTGCAAAGCTTCATAATCTGACAATAACAACCATAAAACCACCAATGGCTGATCATATCTATTGCTAGGCCACATTTTGTTTGTTCAGTTGAGGTTTTTTAATCAAGCCCCCACTAAAATCACGCACTTGTTTATAGTTACGTTCGTTCTCAGTAATTCCCTGCTTGCAAACAGCAGGTAAAATATTACATTGAAAAGTAGCATTTGTACCTCCACTCTTGCCATGTTATCTGATGGTTTGGCAGCGGCTGACCTTGTGTGCCACATGAACCATGCTGCAGCTCCCTCCGTCCTGGCAGGCCAGCTGCCTGCTGGGGAGGAGAGGGAGTCAAAACAGGCTGGCTAGGGAAAAGGGGAGAGGAGAAGATGAAGCAAAACTAGTTAGCATCGGACAGGGAAGCAGATTATAAGGCCTAGGAAATGGCTTCTGGGTAGGCTGAGGATCCCAGCTTGCCCTGACGGGGAGGAACGACTTCCCTGCAGTCCTTGGCCCACGGGCTGGGAAGGAAAGGAAGAAGGGGGAGAAGGGAGGTGCCTTTGCAGGATTCGCTGTGCATGGATTGTTTGCTCTGTGTGTGTGTGTGAATTTCACCCTATATATAACTTGAAATCTTATTAGATAACAACTCTGTGACACTGTAAATCCAATATTTCTCAGAATGCTATTTTTGAAGCAGAAACATGCAACATATTTTGATCTCCAAAGAAGTACAATAAAGATCTCCCTTCAAAATAAAATGAGAAGTTAAAAATCGAATGGAAATGCAATAATTTACACAGGGGCTTTCTATGCTTCTATCAGATTATTTAAATTTCAGACTGTCTCTTTAATTTGAGGAACAGCTATAAAGGCGACAGATGGCAGACAGAATTGACTTATGTCCTCTATTCTTTTACAGAAGAAGGGGGAGTGCAGAAAGTTTGATAAAGGCAGAAGCTACAGTATGCAGGCCTCGCTATAACTATCTAATAGGTCTTTTGATGGATAGGTTGGGAATATTTAGTTTTTCCTCCACAGACACGCTTTGTAACAAACCAACGGTCCTGGAGGTTGCCATGGGTGACGGGAGTGCTGACATCCAGTCCCAACTACAAATAAGCACATGACAAATGGGCCCGGAGCCCTCCGACAGCCCTGAACCTTGGTGACCCCCTAAAACATCCAGCCTCCCAATACCCATAACCAAAAAAGCATTATGGAATATATTTTTTAAACTGAAAGCTTGCAGTTAATTGAAAACACTGCCATGTAACAGAAATGCTTAGGACAGCATGTACAAGTAAAAATAAATCACACAGCATTGTTATTTAATGCACTGTGACATCATTTCCTGAAATTAAACAGAGATGACACAGATTCAGACAGTTCCTGGTAAGGTTCAGTTCAAACAATTCACAGATGTTTTCCTCAAGCTAGCAGAAAACAATGCCGGGCTTAAAGCACTCCCTTCCCACTCCCCACCTCCCTCTCTCTTCAGCCTTTTTGCTGGTACAGGGAGGTATGGCAGTTTTATAATACATGCTCCAGCAAAAATATTCTTTTTTTAATTTAATTACTCAGGCTGTTGTACTAAATAGATGGATCATTGTGTCACAAAAGCATCAATTTTTCAGAAGAAATAACAGATGTCTATGTAACAATGATTAGATTAACCACTCAGAGACAAAGCTAGCTTTTGAGGCCCACACACCCCATGACCCTGGGTTCCCTTTTCTGTAGGGGGTGGATGTAGAAATGTCAGATCTAATCTCAGATTCCATTTTTAAAACAAACAAAGCCCCACCCCCACCCCCACCCCATCTCAGCCCTTTTCTTTTAAGATTACAGTCTTTAAAAGGTATATGAGGTTCACGCTGTTACTAAATTCAAATCTTTGGAGCTGATTTCTTCGCTGAGGACTACAAGTTGTCAGAGGATTATGTCTTCTGGACTGTGAGCAGAAGAAGCATTTTGAAAAAAAAAAAATCTAGTTTTGTTCTATTCTGATTTTCCAGACTCTTCCTGGTGCAGATGGGACAGGAAGGCATGCCATTGACATTAGGCAGCACTAGACTATCACCAGCAGCAGCAGTAAACCCCAGCAGCTGCTGTCACCTCTGCCCCACTGGGCTAGGTCTGATGGTGAGCCACCAGCACAACTGCTGGGCACAAAGATACTCAGATCCATAATCTTGATGACTACGGTACCATCAGTCATGGGATTTTAGCATTCAGATACTGATTGTTCCGAAGGACTTGAAGAAATCATTAACTTCCCCTCACAAGGTTTACACAGCTGAAAATGGGAACAATATTTTTTTTAACAGAACTGGGCAATATATTTCTCGTTCATACAGTACGAGAAGTCTACCCCACACCAGTAGACAGCTCCTCACCTGGCTGTAAGATCAGCACACAAGCAGCCCTACCTAAAATCCTGGAACTATGTACCTGAATCCTGTACCTCAGTTTCCTCCAAGTCTCTGACTACACCGTGTGCTAAAATGAAAACAGTAGCCGTGTGAACTCATACGCAGGTAGGCTGACAGTACTACTGGACTACATCATCCCTTTCCTCAGTGTACCTTGGGAACAACATGTAACTATTTAGTCCAACACAAGCACTACAAATCATCAGAATGCCTTCACAGTAGCAAGTGTCCAATAGCAAGCTGTGTACCTAACCCTCTCTTAGGTATTTTTTCTAAGAGATATGGGATATGGGAAGAGATATTTATGAAGGTGGGATGGTTTCAACTATTTTGAAAGTTTGCTCCGAAATGCCAGTGATTAATACATAAAACAGCTGCCTGCACAGAAGTCTTGGTAAGTCATTTATTAAAATGTGATAGAGATGCATTATATTCTCAGATACACCCACATAAAAATAGAAAAAAAAATGTTTCAATAAGACTATTGATATTATTCCGTCTGGCCATCTAAATACTTCAATCACAAGAAAATTCATTCAAGTAAGTACAAAAGCTGTGACTGATTCATTTTAACACATTCCAGCAAAACTTATTCTAGCCCGACCCTGAGGTAGGTAAAACCAAAATCTACTCTACAAGAAACTGTAAAGAGCAAAGTTTTCAGCCAGAAAGCTGTGGAAAACAGACTAAATGACAAATAAATGTTAGGAGACAGAACTTCAGAAAAAAAAAAATGGAAAAACAAACAAGCAGTCAAACAAACAAAAGGCAGCTTAATTTCACTAACTTCAGGGTTGCTGTCCCAAACAACATCAGCTGGAAATCCAGTAATGTCATGCTACCATTAGTTCGCGTGCTACCATCAGTATTTTTGGCACTTTTAGTTACATTTCCTTACAGACTGTATCAAAGAAAACAACTTAAAAGAATTTTAACAAAGGGCATCACTCCAAGTAAGTGTCAAAAAAAAAAAAAAAATTCTGTTCAACCAGTTGAACAGAAAAAGAAGGGGAAGAAATGTTATATGTAGCAAAAGTGTAGTTCCTGATATGCTATGCGGCAGAGAAGGATGAACAACCAGAGGTACAAGATCATGGAATGGTATAATTGCTTCCTTTCTAACTTTGTTCTTTTCTGATTATGTACATACATTTCAGAGGTGCTCAATCCTTTAAAAGGGCATGGGAGGAGGGGGGCAAGCTCTGTATAGTTGCTAGTGAGAAATCCTAATCTCAAGATGGGTATAAACTGGAGGTGCCTATACATTTGAGCACTTCCTGTTTTCACTTCATGATCAAATATGTTCTTTGCAGGGCAAATAGGGGAGCACTTGAGGGAGGAAAGCAGAGATGTCTGAGAGGCTAATTGAGTGTACTAAGGAGTCCTTGGCACAGAGGAAAGGGAGTCTTCCAAAGCTATGAATAAACTCTCGGCTTGGGTCAGATTTCTTGCTGTTTCTTTTCTTTAACTACCTTTGAACTCAAATAAAAACAGCCTTAATGTCAGGTTTACCTTTCTGATGTCGTAATCTTTATGTACTATTGAAAAGCTTATACTACCAGACTAGGATTTCCTCTACTTTCTTAAACACTGGATATTACCCAGAAAAAGCATACACATTTCCAACCAATTCATCCTCAGATATTTCATCTTCCGGTACTGTTGTAATTCCAAATATAAGACAGAGCTCAATAAGTGAACAAGAACATGACAGAAGCTCTTACTCCTTGCATTTGGATTTCCAACAACAAAAATATGTATGTGTATCCTGTTTCAAATATAATTAAAGTCACTGCAAAATGGAAGTCATGATAGGGTATATAAATGGTTTTGAAAGATGCAGACTGTCAGATATATTCATTCGACATCAGAGTTCAAGTGCCTATCTCTTCAAAAAGCCACTTAAGAAAATCAATTTTTAAAATCAGTTACATTAGGAGTTTGCAAACTGACCTAATAAAGAAAAAAAATAGCACTTTATTTTAAGTCATAAGTAAATACAATTAGTCAGAACTGAGTTACTCTCTTTGAATTTGACACCGTATAGTAATTTCAAGTTTAATCCATACTATTAAGAGATGGACTGCCACTGCTTCCCCTTCCAGGGAAACCAGAGGTTAATGATTTTTGTCATATTGAGACCAAAAGCTAACAATTGCTACAGTTGGCCGTTAGTATTTTATTTGTCCTTTTGAGGTATTCAGAATAGGTGACAATAGCTTGCAGTTGAGAACATATGTAGAGAGACCCCTGTGGCTTATGGAAAAGTTGCTCCATGCTGGTTGGGTGTTTGAAAAAAAATACAACCAGAGCCCTTTTATGTTCCTCTCCTTAATGAATGCATGAATGTCAAAATGTACCAATGGCCCATTCAGGGGGCAAAGCCTAAGCAGCTCCTTCTTTAAGAACACATCCTGAGATGTAAAATACATTTGCTTAACAAATTAAAATAATGAGATAATTCAATTAGTTTCTTTAAAAGAGAGAGAAAAAGAAAAAAGGGTACATCGGGGGATTATTGTAATACAAGAACAGGTCACACAGCACAAAGGAGGAACCAACCAATTTTAAATAAGGTTAGAGTAGTAATGAAGGAATGTACATTGAATCATGGACCGCCATTGTAAAGATATTTACTTGAAACAATAAAATTGCACATCACAGATTCCCCTGTTCTGGCTCAGCCAGAGATGCACTTTGAATGGACACAAGCTAATTTGAGAAAAAGTGCAAGATCTTGAAAAAAAAAAAAAAAAAAAGTAGTTCTCTTCCTTCTCTACATGTGTTTATGGCAGGAATATTTCTGAATTTACATTGCATTGGTCAGGGGTCTCCATTATCAGTTTGCAGGTCTGAGAATTACAGCACAGTAAATCTTTCAACACCTGCAAACTCATTAAAGCTTGGATGGTAAAAGGGTTGAAGCTTTTTTGTGTTCATTTAATTTGATTTTTGTGAAGCCATCCTCACCACTGATGGCAAATTTCCTCAATTCATGTGGAATGGAGAGGGTCAGGAGAGAGAAGACAGAAACAAGGAAAAAGGATTTCAAAAAGGTAGGAGGACTTTCCTCAAGAGAAGCGAGACTTAGTTAACTGTTTAATGAGCATGTGTTGAATCCTTTCAAGAAGAATGAAAGAAAGGAAGGCAGAAAGAAAAAAAAACAAGTTTTCACCAATTTCATAGGAGGAAATGAGATTAACACTGAGACAAGTAAGAAAGAAACTGGTTTATTTGTGGCCATGCTTTTTGCTGTCTCCCTGTTTTACTCCTCTAAAGGTACCCTACAGCTAAATGAAAAACCCTTCACTCACACTCACTCGACTTCCAAATTAAAAACATTTTACAGGTTAGTAAATCTCCAGCTGAGGTGATGTAGCAAAGAACAGCTGTGAAGTAATTTTGATAATGATGAGAATAATAAGCACATGGCAAGGTTCAGGGCTTTGCTGTTGCAGCTTCAGTGCTCCTGAATAGATAAAAGTGATTAAATACTCCTGATTATCCCTGACCAATATGTAATGGATTTACAGCCCTTTCAATTAGTCAGTATTTGCTTAGGACTCATTATTTTGTCTTTGGTTAAGTAATCAGCCCAGAGACTCATGTTCTGTCTAATTCCTCTGAGCCAAGTGGGTACGGGGCACCTGACCTTTGAAATGGCCATAGCTGGGAGGCAGGAATAACCACTACTCCAGCAGAGACACTGGCTATTCCAGCTAATCCTGACCCCACAGGCCAGATCAATGCACCTTAGTTTGCTACTAATGTCCTTACATCAAAATGCTGGTTTAGAAATGTGGATCTATTGCTCCTCCCTTTAGCTGCGCTGCTAGCAGAGCAGTTCGATAGTCCCTATCATAAATAAAAGGGGTACCTTGTCCCAAAATCATTACAACATCAGCTACAGGGGAAATTTATAAAACTTTGCAGGAGAAGAGGTAGTTAATAACAGTTAGCTTTTTAAGTCTTATGAAGTAAGAAACAATTTTACAAAGAAAGGAAGAGGAAAATCAATTGATAATTTTAAGAGTTTCCGTTATTTCCCCGGTGAAGTAAACTACAAAAAGTGTTACTAGGTTTTCTGTGGAACTGTACTTTGATTTCTAAGTGAAACAATAATAGTAATCTGAACACCAACACATAAAACCATCTGTAAGCAGGAGGATAAAGATAGACCATGAAAAGTATAGCTTTTTCGTATTTTAAATCTCTCTCCCCCAAATGCGAGTATGGGCAGCATTTAAAAAAAAATGGACTTGAGGAAAAATCAGAAGGGTGTTTATTTACCTCTATTATACAACTCAAGAATTAGAAAAATCATAAGCCTGCTATATTTCTCACAAAATTAACATACAACAAATTTGCAAGCTACTGCTTTGACTACTCTGACATTCCACAGTACATGTCAGAACACAGAGCTTGGGGTTCTCTCTGCCACTGAACATGTATGAAGGTCATGTAAACAGAGGGCAACAACAAACAATCCAGAAAGCAGATCTTTATGTTTGCTAAAGCAAGAAATCCCCTTGAATAGTTCAAAGCAAAAAAAGGTTACTTTATATGTATAGGTGTTGTTCCCTGATAAGACTTTATACTCCCTCTTGTTCTCTCTCTCTCTCTCGGTATGTACATATATTTATATATATATACATATATATAGGTTTCTTTCAGATTTGTCATGATTCCAAGAGCCAAGAAAAAAAAATCTAGGGGGAAAAAAAAAAAGCAATGAGCCTTAATAATGGTCCAAAAATTATGAGGACAATTCATTTCTAATAAGGATGAACAAACATCATTAGGCACATGAACAGAAATCTATTTTGGTTTTGGGCACCACTTACTGTGAGATGCTGGAAAAGCCATGCTCTCATGATATTTGTTGCTACTTTGGGGAAAATGCCTCTTTTCTTCTGTCGCTTTTTGTCCTTGTCTGGGTCATCATCATCCCCTGTACCAGGTGAGGCTACACTGTTGTCTAAACCATCCCCTATAACAAAGAGAAAAACAAGAGAAAAATAAACAACATGTAGAAGCCAGAAAGTATTGTTAATTACCAAGATGCTGTTACAAGTTCTATTTCGATTTGATAGATCAGCACATACCGTTTCTCATTATATATGAGCACTGATACAAATATGCAAGACTTAGAAACCATGTCTTTCCAAATACGAATTTTGTCTCACACATGCATATATCATTAATTCAATTATAATCATGCACTTGACATAGTGCAATAGCTCTTTGTCAATTACAGGATTCAATGTGGGAAAACCTGCCACAAGAAAACCCATTCACTGTAAATGCATCCCTACAACCATTCTGAATACATACTATAAGTAATCAAGTTAAATGTTCTGTAGTCTATATATTCAAGGCCCTCTGCAGAGGTGGCAGTAACTGTGTCACTGTTCAGTGCACATAATACACTGTCAGATGAGCCCCTCCCCAGAAGTAGCGCCCCCAGCACACATACATACGCACGCACAAACACATACACCAACTACAACCCTGCATATAGCATTTGCATGACATGAAAACTTCTACATCTCTGCATCAGTGATTATTATCATTAAAAAAAAAAAAGATGCACATCAAGGTAGAGCTCTCACTTAATCAGAACTTTCCATCAACATCTTTCTCTTCTGTGCTTTTCCCTGGCATTAATTGTGCATTAGCAAAAATCATTTACTTTTAACAGTCATAGTTATTTTTTCTTGCCCTCCAGCAAAAATGCCTTGAAAGCCTGCCTGGAGGGCATCTAAATTATGTATCTGAAAAACTCTTCTGGCAAGGCATTGCAGGACCCCTACTTTCTTAAAATTCATACGAGCACGTCTTCCTGTTTTTGGGAAGGCATCAATCAAGAGCAGCAATATATGCCATATTCCTACATTAATATTTGAACTAATAACTTTAAAAAAAGGAAAGAAACAAGATCCGACTTGTGGCATAATCAAATGCAAAATAAATGAAGAATACTGGGACAGCACTGAGACTTTATAGATTGCTGTGTTTTCCTTACACATCATTAGCCCGGAGCCACACGAAAGAGGAAAACAGAGAAGTGGAGAGTTTATGCTCCCTGCTGGTGTTTAAGAAGCCGAGGTCCTGGAAGGACATCTGGGAATTGTGCTGAGACGGTGGTTTTTGTAATTTAAGAATAGACATTCATTAGCAGTAAATGCCATAAATCCCATGCTAAGTGAAAACCTTGTCCAAGAAAGCCTAAAACAATAAACTCTGTGCTCAATGTAGCCTGAGCTAGACGCTCCATAGCTTCCTGAGGAATGCTATAGATTCACGAACTAATTCCTACAGCCCTGTCTAGCTCCGTAGTGCTACTAAACGAAATACGTCGCAGCAACACTGAGTCCATTTGCTTTAAAATTTGCATTTCAGCTCCATCTTCCCTCCTGTGCCAGATCACCCTTCTTCCACCACCTCCCCTCTGAAAAACCCACCCTTTTGGACCAGGGAGACAGAAAAAGCCACAGCAAAGAGGTGGCAGATTAATTTTATTGACATTTCCATTTTCACTGCAATGTGATACCCTCCATCACATGGAAGAGATGACCCTCACTATTTACAGACTGACAGGCCACTTCATTACAACCACCCTGCCCCAAGGCAGAGCAGCTCCTTTCCATCTGCCCAAACACCAGAGCAAGACCCCGAAGTCACCGCTCTTTCTCATGCTTCTTTTCTTTTCTGTTTGTTTCCATTAAAGTCAGAAAAAGGAGAGTCAGATCACAGCAAACCAATCAAAGAAAGCACAGAAGCCCTATGTGCTGTAACCAAATGCTCATCTTTGTATCATGCTAGTTATTTACAAAGTGCTCCTTTTTGTTGCCCACCCCCCCAACTCCACCCCAGACCTCTCTATCACACACAAGCACACACACACGTGCACGCATACACACACACACACACTTACTTTCCACTATGCCAAGGAACTGCTGCAAGGCAAATTCTCACAAACACTAATGGCTTCTGACTGCTCCTTGGCAACCCCAGCATTTTAACCTGGGTGGATATGCTCTCCAAAATACAGACACTGGAGCTATCTCATCAGCTGTTCATGTGACACAGATGGAGAGTGGCTATTAGGAGCCAGGCAATGGGCCTTGGGGATCTGAGGTGCTGTACTGTTGCCTCAGGCAATTTTGAAAAGCAGTACCCGGAGATGGGGGGAAAAATCAGCACTGAAAGTGCAAGTTTGAAGTCAGTCAGTCTGTTTGTCTATCTGTCGTGTGGATAAAGATATCTTTGTCTCTGAATGTAAAAGCTATGTGTGTATGCATAGGATGCATGTAGCTATAAAACTTGCTTTCTGCTCCATTCTTTCTTGCCATAGAAGCACTTGCTCACTCTACAGACAGACAAATTCCTCTTTCTCCTTACATATACACTCTCTTCTTTGTGAGCATCCTCAGCAGGAGTCACCTACATCAGTGTTTAGACCTTTTGGAGAGGTTGTTAATATCCTAGTTTTAAAAGCTAATAGCAGCCCAGGAGATGAAAGTTCAGCTAAAGCTTCCATTGCCTTCCTAGCTTAATCAGCAGTTAAAGTGGTAAGAGACAGGGCTTCCTTAATCTGCTCCATAACCTCATGAAAGGAAATTCAAATATCGTACCTCCAAATTACCTCAACAGATGAATACACATTGCAAGATTTTTTGCTCCTGGTGAACAACAGGCCCAATCCTGTGAAGCTGTATTGTCATATCTTTAATAGCACTACAACTGCTGACATTACTGGCTATTTCTTGTTGTGAGATATCATACAAGTAGCCCTTAACAGATGCTTCCAAGATGGAATGATTTAATTTTCATATATGGAGGGCCTGATCCTAATTTGCCTTATCCAAATAAAACAGGAATTACTTTAAATGAAGAAAAAAAATATCTACAGTGGAATAAAATTGGAAGATATGAAAGTCACACTATTGCACACTGGATTAAGCATGTTTTAATTGCTACATGAATGAATCCAATTTTAAATCATTTTAAACATTGTTACAAGTGGATCTGCTTCTATATACTGTTCACATCTTGGTTTGGACAGTACCTTGCAAGAAGAGCAGAGTCAGGTCCAAATTTGCATGGAAATAGCAATTATATGAGCATAGTTAACCCAATTTTGCAGCAGGGAAATAAAGTCTAGATTTTGGCCCACTGGCCTTCTCTTTCACTCCACAGCAAAAAATATGGAGGGTGACCTTCTTCTGCTTTGCACACCATTCATTTATTCTTATGCAAAGAGTACAAGTGATTGCAAAATCTTATCTTTAGTTTAGGAAAGTGGAAAATTTTTAAGTGGCACTCTCTTTATGGATGTGTCAATGACTACACAGGAGTCAAGTCAGGAGAGACTCAGGCACATTACCCAACTTGTTTCAGATCGTATCAGTGGTGTATAATAGTCTCAGCAACCTCTGTGAAAGGCGGAGAGAGTATCACAGAATCACAGTCATAGGGGTTGGAAGGGACCCTTGGAGATCATCGAGTCCAACTCCTCTGCTAAAGCAGGTTTCCTACAGTAGGTCACACAGGTAGGTGTCCAAGTATACCAGAAACGTTGCAAGGTGACACACATGGGGTTTCCTACAAACATTCTCTTCCAGGGGAAGGGCTTGTGGAGGAGGCTAGAGATGCAAAGCTTCTTCACAAAGCACGAAGTTAGGCTTCCACACTAGCTCTGTGTACAGACACTTTTAGCATGTACTGAGGACTTCTTCAAACAGGATAGATCATTTTGCTTTGAAAGCAAAGCAAACTACTATTTATTTAAAACATACTGTATAAGTAGAGGAGGGTTTCCATCACGCTGTAATTTCAAATTCAGCTTGCTGCAAACTGCCTTCCTTGAGCAGACAACTTGTTGATTCCAATATTCACAGAGCTAAGAATACTTTGGGAAACAGAGTCTAGTCCTACAGAAGACCGATCCTCAGTCAGTATGAACTCAATCTTGGTCCTTGTTTGTGTTCTTCACAGAGCAAGGACCCAGTGAGACAAGAAGTTAGAACTGCTTAGAAGATGCTCATCAAGTCTTTCAATCATCTTTTCATCATTTGCTAACACAATAGACAAGAGGTTATCTATCTAAGCAAAAAGGAGAACTGAAAAGGATACCCTAGTGACGCGAAAGCACAGAAGTCTGGTAACAACCCCAATTCAAACTCCAGAAATAGTTTCTGTTACCATCATAACAAGCAGAGCAGCAAGAACAGCGATTTCTAGAAAAATACACTTCACAACTCAGTATTTGAGTTTCTTCATCAGAGTTCCTTTATGGCTTTATGGTTTGTCATGCTAAAGGAAAAGTGAGAAGGGACATCGAACAAGGACAAAAAAAGGCACTAAACCATTTCACTAAAAATAGTGCAACAATATGAAAGCCATATTAAAGGACTCTGAAAAGGAAAGTTGCACTGTGCTGACTTTAAGTAAACTACTCCATAATAGTTTTGCCTAGTATTTTGATGGATTAGAATATGTAGGTATTACTGCAAAACAAAGGGGAGATTCTGCATACATCCTTATATTCAGAACTTGCAATTATTTGTACATATAATGTGTCCATCTGGAGACATAAGTATTCCAAACTAGTATTAACAAAGATGTTCAGGTTATTACTAAGATCAACATCATCACAAGAGAAAAATCTTTTAAAAAAATTTGATTAATTACCACTATCAAAAAAACTGGAAATAGAGAACTATTTGAATATGTTTTGAAGATGTGACAGTCTGCACTGTGGGGAGGGGTAACAGAGTGAGAAGTTCAGCTCCAGAATCAAAGAACCATCAGGAGGACTCCTTACCTCCATTCCACTCTGTTAAAATCATCAGGCTTTTAACCTTACAGCTTCAGCAGGTCATAGCTCTTTGTATAGGTTGTTAGTTGTGTTGCATTTTTTTTTCTCCTCATCTGAATGACCATTGTTCACGATAGTTGACTTAGTCTCTCACACCCCCCAGAAGCAACATTTTTCAATTGCATCTTACTGTCAAGGGAAACTGAGTCAGGCTAGATTATAAATGGCAAATCCAGGACTTAAAAAGACACAAACAGTCCAAGCAAGCACCCCAGATTAGAGATGTGCCATCATACCAGTACTCTGGCAGTAGAGCAGAGCTGGTTACTGAATGGCTCGACTGCAGGTGGGACAGAGCCATTGGAAGCTGTTTAGGCATACCAATTTGACCTGCGTGCTCAGCTACTGCTCGTCCCATCAAGGAATGGGGTGTCCTCAGGTAAGCTGCTGTAGCCAGCCCCCTGCAATCCCTCCCCTCTGCTTGTCTGAGACACCAGACACATGTCTGATGGTGCTCTGTCAGATGAAGTTTTTAGGGAGCATCTCGGAGAGTAAGAAATGTTGGATGCTATTGCACTGAAAGCAACAGGAAGACTTCGTACACATGGCACCATCATTTATCTTACTACAGATGTTATTCTTTAGCCCTTCCAGCAGCTGGGAGGAAATAAAGGGCAGCTCTTCTCTCTGCTGTTCTTTTGGAAGATCCTGAATACAAAGCCATACAAAACCTTTGGGCTAACAACATAAAGATGTTCTTATACAAATTTCACACAATCCAGGCATTCGTGACAACTATAAATTCAAACAGAAAGGAAAAAAAGAACTTAGGCTGCTATTAGACTGCTTACCTACAAAGCAGTTCTGCTTGATCTAACCATATTTTAGCATAGCTTCTCAGTCAGGGAAAAGTCTCCATTACCATCTGGAAATATGTGCTAAAGCCTTAACGAGTTGCATGGTATCTGGTATCTAACATGTACTTAAAGCAAGAGACAGAAAAAAAACCTGTTCATTTTCTGTGTCTGGAGAAGCACCTTTCTATGTTAATCAATTTATCCCATTTTCAAATAGGCATTTACAAATATTTAATTGTTTACTTGAGTAGCAATGACGTACCAGATACATTATTTTATATTGGTACATGCAGTAAAATAGGTGACTCAAATCTTTAGAAATTATTTGCAGAACAGTAATGTTTCACATTTCCCCATCTATTACTTTCCTGTCCAAGAACTAAGAGAAAAGACTGGCTTTTTGTGCCCTTAGTTGTCAATGTCTAAAGCTCATGCTTATTTGTGAAGTGAATTGAGAATTCTCACCGCTTATATCTGAAAGCCAACATATTGTTCTAGCTTTTTTACAGAGAAAACTAACAAATGTTGGTTTAAATTTTAAGCCCTTTTATATAGCCAGTGGGTTTGTGTTTTGTGCATTGTAATTCAACATTTTTTCACATCAGGTGAAAAAAGTGTTCCAAGGCAGACAAGGGGAACGGCGAAGCAACCTGCTAATTACTGATCTCTCTTACGTTCCTGCTGTGCTAAACTGTCCGGACATGTTGAAGTGAAATTTTTCTGCGATTTCCAAGTGACTAGTTCATGGCCCACTGCCGTGGAGTGCAGGAGAAGGGATGAAATGCTTTAGTTTACATGCAACATTTACTAACTGTGTGGGTTTTCCGACATTAAAGAGGGGACAGTGACCCTGCCACCTTTTTCACACTCAAAAGAGCACTGAAAAAACAGTCTTCATAGGCTTACCTCAGGCTTCCCTGGCCCTTAACACCCTCCCCCCAGGGTAGGAGCAGAAAGAGAAAAAAGAAGGGATTTTATGCTCCTTTCTCTTCAACTTTTCAGGCGGTATAAGCAGCATTTAGCAAATTCAGCCTCCAAATGGCTCCAAATGCTCTGAGCTGCAGGGGCTCATCCTTTGTTAGCCTCCCTCTATTTACACAGGATTTACGCAGGCTCTCCACTGAAGAGACCACATGTTTCTGACAGAAAGCACTTCCATTCACACTGCATCAGGCAACAGGATTGTAACCGCTGCAGCTTCACGCTGACCTGAGATTAGGGATTTCAGCAACATTGAGATGGTAACAATCTGCTAACTAACGAAAATTATCCATGGAGAACTCTGCTGCTTTCGCCAGTTTAAACTGCGTGGCCAGATAGATTAGGTTACTTGAAAGAACAATTAAGAACTAGCTACTGTCGGGAATATGCATGTCCATCTACAAATAACATATGCACACACACACATAAATATCAGAAGAAAAAAAATCAGACTGCAGCTTGGATTAAAACAATTTCACCCACTGGCTGAAGACATAAAGTGTAAAAACAGACAGATGGACACATATGTAAATGTGGCTGCATTTGTTTCTGTAGAGCTGGCAAGTTAGTAAGAACAGTATAGTTTAATAATTTATTTTCCACGCTATTTTCACACTGGTTAACTGGGCAGTGGCAACATCCACGTGGAACATCAGGAACAGAATAGCTCCTACAGCCTGGCTGCCACGGGGGCAAACAAATGGAGCCAGAAGACCTTCCCTGAACCTAACTACAGGGGCTCAGTTCTGGCACCTGACGTCAGTCCGAGGATCTTGTAAATTTCTTTATTTTCTGTACTCAGTTTGGACAGTCAGGATTTAAGCACTGAGATTTTTTCCAGGTTCATTATTTTTTCAGGGTTTTTCAAAATGAAATACACACGCACAACACAGCACACCAAACACTGCTGGCTGGAGCTTGTGTTTTTGCTCAACAGCCTTTAGTGGAATAAAAGAAAATTAGATGGTAACATGGGGCCGGAAAGGACCACACCAATCCAGTTTTTGATGAGGTTCATTTTGCTATTTTAATTCAGCGAATTATTTTACTTCTGCAGCAAAGGAAAAAACAATTTACTTTAGCAACAGTAACTCATACATGCATCCGATAAGCACATAAAAAGTACATGGTATATTCTGTAGTTCTCCATAGTATATCATAATAAAGCTCTTCTGGGCACTCAATGATTCATTTTTAGTGATCTCCCAAAAGCCCTTATCCACAGTTAACACTCAGATTTTATTAAGGAAGAAAGCAGGGACAAATGTCCACTTAAGTCCCAGCTCTCAAATTCAACTCTGCTTGCACTGCAGTACCTAAAAGCTAAAGCTTTTTTAATGTTCAATTCACTCCCCTGTGTGGCATTTCTGCTAACACAGAGTTCACAATCTTTCAGCCCCAAACACAGAAGGCTGCTATCTTCAAGTCATCCAAGGAATGTGCCAGATACTATCATCTGCCCTGCAATACAAAGAACCAGAAAGAGGCAGAGACCAAAAGGAGACCGTACTGATCAGGTTACTGAAGTCCAGAAAGTCTTTCCCAGCATGGTAAATGTTAAGCTCTGCACCAGCAAATGTTACAATTAAGATCCTTGTAGTTGGAGAAAATGCTAGTTTGAGAAGCCAAAAGTACAGCCATCTGAAGATGTACTTTTTTCACGTTCATCCTGATCTCACATTCCTCATGCTGGCATAACTGCCATCAAGCACTTTGTTCTGTTCAAGCAAAATTATCATTAATGTCAGTGGCAGTTTTGCCTGAGTAAGGAGTGCAAGACCAGATCCTTGTCTTGTTTGAACAGAATTGCAAGCACTGCACTATTCCAGAAGAGACCTACTCATTAAAAGTTGTGGTTTATGCTGATTTATGATGCTCTTCTGTTTAAAAGTGAAACTTGCTTTGTACCTCACAAAAGGGAAAGCATTCAATGCACTTGTTTGTACATGGCTTTAACTTCATTTATACCTCACCTCCCGGCACAAGTTGTGAAATTTACGCAGATTTTGGCACCTGGGCTGAAGGAAAGTATTATTAAATTAGGTTTAAGTATTTTGCTTGCTCCAGTAATTACTTTGCAGTGTGAATGTGAATAGCTGTTTTTCTGTTTAAATTTTTCATCATACTAAACACCATCACGGAAAACGTCCTTGTACTGCAGTCTAAATGCAGTTCTTTTCCAAACGCTTTTCTACATATATTTAGAGAAATATTTTTAGCATTCTTGTAGTAATTCTGTTAAGAATACCAGCTGCAGACTCTGGTCACAGCTGAGACAACAATAACAAGTCATTAAAGAAATCAAGAGACAAAAAACCTTCTTTTTTTCTGCCTAAAGCACATCTTTAAGAGACCATTTCTTTTTTTAGTTCTTCATCTCTATCTCCACTGGAGCAGAAGGGATATTATTTCTAGTTTCCTCAATCAACTGTACCAATGTTAGTAAATACTAAACAGCTACACTTGATTTTAAGTATCATTCCTTCTCCTGTTATTTGTTATTCTGTTATTTTTGTCATTATAATAATTTCAAATATGGTCCAAATAACTAAGCTCAATTAAAATTCTACCTGCACTTGAAGTTAACTAATTAAGTTCAATATTATCTCATCAATATTTAACCTTTAACATTTTACAGTTGTTGTTTATATTTAACAGTAGCAGAATATGGAAAACTTAAAAGTAGATGGTTGCTAACATCCTGTACTGTTCTTCATAAAAAAAAAAAAATAGCGTGGTTTCTTTAGGAATAAAAATTTCCTTTTATTTTGTAAGTAGCACTCTGAGTATTTCAATCTTCCAAACAGCTGTTACACAAATTGTGAGGTATTTGGATGTTGTACAGTTCCTCTAAGAGAATCTGCAGTTGGACATGGCAGCTTGTATGGGAGTCATCCCTTAAATTGGTGCCCACTAACACAGCCAGGGTCTATGTACTGTGCACATTTAAAACTTCCCTTTCCAGGGTTATTTAGCTATAAAAAACGTGCCAGCCTGAACCATGACATGCAAGTACATATTCACAGCAATTCTTCATTTCCAAAACAAGTTACAACTAGAAACGTAATGGACATTTATTCCTGAGAGATACTAACTTAATAGCTTCAGTTATTAATAAGGACATTTGTTAGGCCACAAGTTCAAAAGCACATCAGTCTATGGGAAGATTTATAACAACAACAACAAAAAAAGCATGGCTGAATATTAAAAAAAAGAAGATGTTTGGATAGAAAAGCATCAAAATGAACCATAAAAGCTTTTCTAGGTGACAAAATGTACACAAAGGTGTATATTACATAAAACACAAATAATTAGCACTATCTTGATATGCATTCACAAACACTTGAGCAGCATCAAAAAAGATGCTTGCTGTGAATGCATAGTCCAGAAAATGTAACAATACAAAACAACTCCAAACTTGGCGAATCTTACATACCATAAGAGCTCCAACACCTATGCACAGTAGGGTGGATTAACTCGCTGGGTGCTGTGGACATATATATGCACCTTCTCCTAAAGTGTTCATTTGGCTGGCAGTCTGGAAAATGCCAGAATGTGAAGGGTTACGTTGGAACAGTGACAGTCTGCTTTTGTAGGTTTAAGTTAAACCCCATACTTAAAATATAGTGTGTTTGTTAGGTATTTGGAAACATGTTGTCTATAAGTAGTATATTTTGTACAAGCCCAATGAAGGGCTTGATCCAATGCTTGCTGCAGCTAGTGAGTAATGTCCCAGCTGACAGCTGAGTGCTTTGGTTCTGCCCACGTTTACTTTCAGTGAACATCTTTTCAGGGTTCTTGTCCTGCAAATCCTCTTTATAATATCAGAAAGACTTACCAGCAACTTATTTTCTCTTATCTTAGAGTTTTATTGGATTGTTCTACGATGGTATGCTAAAAAAAAACAGCAAGGGATCAAGAAGGGAAGGCCATGGCCTTCTCCGCTCTCTGCATGTATCCTATCCTGTAGGATGGTTTAGACTTGCTTTAAGTGAGCAAAAAAAAAAAAAAAAAAACTGATAGAGCAAAATTTTGTAGAAACACAGAGAAAAAACTTCTGACAAAGTTTTCCAGGAAATGGATTTACAAAATAGGGGAGCAGAAAAATAGCAAAACTAAAAGTAGATGACTTGTTTTAACATTATTTACCTAGAGGTTCACAGCGCAAAACCGAAAAGCACAGACACCCGTCTCCCCAAACAACTGAAGGTTTGTTTTTCTATTCAGCCTGTATTTTGATTTCATGTCCTTCATCACAGCAGAAAGCATTTCCAAAGACAAATACATAGTGCCTACAAAATATTCCTAGAGTGCCTTGTGCCCCTGAGTTCTTCCTGGGAAGAATCCAACATGGTGAGCTCCAGAGAACCCCATCTCCCACCAGAGGAGATAGGGTTGGCTGTATGAAGGGATCCCAAACAAAAAAAAATCCTGGAGAATTAAGAGAATTCTATTCCAGACTCAGGTTCAGATGGGTTCAGCTGAGTTTCCCCCTGGACAGGCTGCTCACCCGGCCCATTAGAGAACTGACACCTACACCGTAAGATCAAATCTAAGCCCCACCAATCAAGCAGCAGTCCAGGCTAAATGCACTGAGGCAGCACATTTCCAGATCTTCATCGCACTAGGCAGGGGAGTCATTCTTCTCAGTGCTAAAGTCACTGAATGCACTCTTGAGGAGATAAAAAATTAAGAACTGGCTGACTTTGCACCATTTGAGTGAGGTATTCACTGCTGACCCAGAACAAGGAATTGTCATGTTCTGACACTGGTTAGGGATTGCTGTAGATATGGCCATCTCTGACTCTCTACTGTAAGGCTGTTCACAAGAACAGTTTCTCAGTTGGTTTGCGGTATCAAGCTGAAAACTATGGTGTTTAAATGCATTATGTTGTGGAATAAACTTCACACAGACTCTCTCCTTCTCTCCTTCCTTTTAAAACCTATGTGAGATGATGGCAATGACAGAGCTTAAAAAAAGGCAAATAGGATTTTGGCAGTTAAGATTTGCCTCAAAGACGTTAACCTCCCTTTGCTATTTCTACTTGTGTTTTACTATGTCATCTTTTAAAACTTAACAGAGATTCATGCAGCAGGCTGAGGACTAAGATGCTAATACTGTTGGAGCATTATCTAACACATGAAATTCTATTCTCTTTTCAGTTAACAAAGAAGTGACTTTCAGCAAACTTTTAGGGATAAGGATTTTCAGAAGTGCTTAAATGAGGAAGGAACGCAGCCTTCAATTAAAGCTGCTTTAAAAGTAACGTGCAAAATTCCTTTTGATAGTAATTGGTGGTGGCTGATAAGTGAATGCTATATATTACTGCTTTTAGAGACAAATATGTCAACATGCTCGTGTTCTCATTTAAGCACTACATTTTTTCAAATTTTAGTTTGGATATTGTTTTTACTAATTCTTGTTCATCTCAATAGACATATCTTAGAGAGTTAAAATGCTACATGTGCTTCCTTTCCATCCTTAAGCACTCAAGTAGAATGCAGTTTCTTGGACAGAAGTACATGTGATCAAAATAGATGCGCAAGGACACTTCTTTCTCTTTCAGCTGAAGAACACTATTTTCATGTATGTTAGTAAGGAGCAAAAGCATATCTTAATGCTGCAACTTCAGTAAAGAAGCCACACTGGTTTTTGTATCTGTGGGTGATCAAAATCCCGAAGTATTAATAGCATTGTCATCCTGTGTTTATTCATACCCAATTCCTATGGCATAAATGGGAATTTGATCTGAGAGACCATGTTAAAAAAGAAAGGCCAAATGGCCTTTCCCATTTCTACCTCAATGACAAAAATGCTCTTTGGAGCTCCCTCTTCACCTCCTGCCTATTCTGTGGTGCTGCCAGTGTGGACGACACACAAAAGCCAGCCAGCTCTCCCTGGGACTGGGACCTGTGTGTGTCGCTGCAGTAAGCACACCTACATAATCACTCACCCTGCATGTTTTGGTGCAGATAACTTCCCCCTTGAAGGAGAGAATTATCACATGAAGTGCAGATCTAGAGCAATTTTTCTGAAATAAGAAATACCAACATCCATAATTCATTTGCAAATCATGTACGAGGCCCCTTTTTCAACACCATTTATTTCTTACCAAATTGAATCATCTGGACAAAGAGAAGGAAAGAGAAGCTAAATCAAGGAGATGAGCACATCATTCCCTTCTCCTCGGCCAGCGCTTCTTTCAGAAACCTGTGTCTGCTTTTACCTTACGTGATAAGGTTCAGCAAATAACACAGGCCCGGGCCCTAGCCTGTGGTGGTTCACAGATTGTAGATCCTTAGCTGCACCACCCCATCTATTACTGTGGAATTAGTTAACAATGCTACTAGTTGTATCAAAAAAATAAACTAATTGGTCCCTGCGGACAGCTAGGTGCTTTGGAAGTCTTAAAAAAAACAAAAACAACAACAACAAAAAAAACCTCTCATACTGATTTGTCAGCCTTCCTATACTGTATCCTGCACGTTGGGACTTCTAAATTACATACCATAATTGACATCAAATATCTGTCCCATCAGTGAATATCTTTATTAGCATCAAAATCACTCACAACTAGTGTTCCTCAATGTTATTAAACAGAACTTGTTCTAGGTGTTGCCTTACTAATTAGTCAGGATGAGCCCGAGGAAGAAAATCTGGGTCATGTTAAATTAATTGGAATGAGCATGAAAATTAGCAGAGCAAACTGCATCAATTTTCTATAGAGAGCCTTTCTTCATGTTGAGAATAAAAATGGATATTATGAGGCATTAACCAAACTGCCTTCTGTGACTGCCAAGAGGTGTGTTACAGTAGCCCAAAAATATCATGCTCACAGATTTTCAGAAGTTAATGAGACATTTCCAGGAATGGTAAATACATGGTATTAAAATGGGTGTGCCTCTTATGGGAAAATGCCAAGTCATTTCATGTTTATTCAGGCATAACAAGCTCCTCAAAATGAGCATAATTTAAGAGGTGAATAGTGCAAAGAGGGCTAACATTCAACTAATTTTCCTTAAGAAAGAAAAGATTAAATTGAACAAAAAATGAATTAAGAGGTTTACAAATCAACAAGTCAACCATCAGATTGCAGCCTCTGCTCAGTATATTCTCATCAGCCCCTGCCATGAAGTTTTCAAAAAATGTCCCGAAGGCAGGGAACAAAGCGAGCAGAACTGATTACAGCCACACTCACCGCCTTGCTGTCTAAACTCTGTTTGGCTTCCTAATGAGCTCACTAAAAACCTAATTCATCTCCCATAACCCTTCTCAGCCCTCCTTGAAATTCACCATTATGGAAATTACAGATGAAACATTTACAGGCTGTGTTCAAATTACTGCTTCTTCAACAGGCAGGTCCCTGACCCTCACAATGAACACAATAGAGGTATGTCCGGCATGAAACCACTCAAGCCGCAGCCTATAGAATAAAGAGGCTCAGGAAGGTTAAGACTTTTTCTCATGGTGACAATGATTTCCGCATTAATGCTTTCAGTTCCATGAATATGGGAATTTTGTGGGTTTGACAGTATATCAAATACAAATTGTAATTCAGAGGGGGAGAAATGAGTTGTACTGATGACAAATAGCTGAAATAGGCTAATGTGAATTCCCAGCCTGTTCATGAGGAAACTCCCTCAGTTCCTCATTACATGGAGTCAAAATGATCCTCACGGCACCTAGCCTGTAACTGGAAGATTACTGAATTGATGGATCCTTAGTTTAAAATGCAGCTGTTTTATTCTGCTTTAGTAATTAATTCTTTTTCCAATACCATATTGATTAAGCGTAGACCCTGATAAAGTTCAAACTGAGAAGAATCTCTAGTGGCTTCCTTACTTGCTCAGGAGACTCAATGAAAACTTCCTACAATTCCACCTGCCTCCTCAGAGTGCTGATCCAATGAACAGAACAGTTTTTTTCTCATAAATTAGTAAGGCCATGTGGAGCTGTATTAGCTGATCGTTGCTTTTGTCTCCCTACTTGCTGACTTGCTTTTCACTTTTGCTGTCCTTTGTGCTGTCACACACAAAGTCGGAGTGCAGCTGCCATTGTGAACCCAAACCAAGGTAAAGAACAGTTCGTACAAACTGCATTTTTTCCCCCCACTTTATACAGCTGCAACTCCCTGAGCAGTGCTGCACTCAATAAGGCCTCCTGGGATCCAACTAGCAGAGAAATCCGTGCTGAAGCATGCAGTCATTCTGTGGGACTAAAGGGTGTTGTGGGGGGAGTAACCTGTTTTCTTCAAGCAGCTCCACCTTTTGGGAAGGAATATTTGCTGCTTTGTTTTAGCAGCCAGAAATTATCTGTTGTGGGGTTTATTTGTTGTTGTTGGGTTTTTTTAATTACAAAAAGAATAAAAAATAAAATCACATGGTGAGAGTGCTACAGCCACTCAAGACCAGAAACCACCACTGCCCCTATGAGGAGTGGGATGTGGGTCCTTGCTGACCAGAAGGCAGCCGGTGGCGGGTCATGAGTGAGAGCTACAAACACAGCAGCCTGGTACGGCAATACAAGAGCAATTGCCAACATGTTGACACTGTTTAAAGAGGCAGGCACATGTACTAGGAAATCAAAGCTTGAAAATAAAAATGAACACATTAATAGAAAGTTTATCAGATTACAGCCAGCGCACAAGATTTTTCTTTTCCTAGAAAATCAGAAGTACTAGGAATGTTTTCAGACCAATGTATTTTGTTATTGTTTCTTCCCCAACCCACCAGAGCCCTCCTCCTCCTTCCCATTCCCACTGCCTGCAAAAGGAAAGGCTGGGACCTCCTGTGCTTGCACGCTGCAGTTTATAAGTTGAACCTGCCATCTGAATGGTGATGTGCTGTGTCTATATGGGCTGGAGAATCAGTAACAAGTCATCAGCACAAGTAAATGATCTGAAGGAGTGGCAGGCATGCCAGACATTAGCAATCCTTGTTCAGGTGACTTATTGGTTAATTGGACTACAGGAAGGCTAAGGGTCTCATTCTGATCTCATACTGTCTGGGAGCCCTAGCTTAACCCTGGCCTTTCCTGTAAGGTAAAAGCAAGCTGCCTTTTCTTCAGGACAGTCTGCCAGGTTCCAGCTCACTCGATGTGTGCTTGGGGAGCTACTGCAGTGGGCAGGAACAAGGCTGGCATTAGGCACCCTGCGTGGTGGCCAACAGACATCTGCATTCCCCAGCTTTGGAGCATTCTTCTGTGGAGCAAAAGGTCACCCCGCACAGATGTCCCCAGCAGACACCCAGTTGTCAAAAGGTTGCATCATGTGATGCACACAGTCTCTGCCAACAATGCACTGTTCTCATTGAGATACGTAACATATTGCATTTATAAATCATTTTCTTGTTAAGAGCAACTTGGTTTTTTTTTTTTTTCCCCACAAAGTTCTGTTCAATTATCAGAAAACTGTAAGGAACACTGAGAAAAAACAGTCCGCCCCCCAGCCCTCACCAATTCACTGCTGCAGAATTTTATTTTCCTCTACTGTCATGTCACTCCACACAAGGAGATGCTTCTGGTTTATTCCAGAAAAAGAAAAATAAAGGAAGAGAAATAAAAGAGCCATATCCCAAAGTGCATAACAGTAAAGCATATAGTTAGGAGGCAAAAATAGCACACATTTGGTGAAATGGAAGATAGTAAGCAATTTGTCAGAAAAGTTAGGCAGCCAGAAAAATTTAATGAAGAAAATCCTTCTTCAGTTTAATATGTCCCATTCTAATTTCTTCCCTTTAAAAGTAACAAACAAATATGGACTCTGTGTGGACAAGCGCAAAAGGAAAAAATGATGGGTGTTCATTTATTACAAATTCAGGTTTACTTGGCACAGAAAGTTTATTTCTCCAGGAACACTTCAAAAAATAGGTCCTAGCCAGTACAGTAGCTCAGCTTTTCAGTTTCTACTGCCTCCAGATAATAATAATATAACAAAGATTCCTTGTTTGCTGAGGACAGTTACTATAAAGAAGCTCGAAGCTATCACACAAAATACAAACCAATTTCTTTCTAGAATGGATTCAAACAAGTTTATCAGGATTGCTATCAAGTTATAAATTACATATTTAAAGACAGACAAACATGGCTGGAATGTTACACACGGGGTAACATGGCTAGAGGTATTCTAAATTACTCAGTCTAATCCCAAGCAATAGAATATTGAGGGCACTGGGAATTTCTAGAAAAATTAAGCATTATATGTTGTAAAAAGTTCAATTTAATACCCTCAGACAATGATCTGAGATTCTTTCAGAACTGCTTGCAATATGTATTCCCTCCAAATGCAGACTGCTTGTCTTTCTAAGCACCCCTTTTCTGCTCATTACTTTAGCCCCTGAACCTACAGAAGGCACACCTCCAAAAAAATCCTCTTTGGTGCTTTCAGGTCTCTCATATGATATACTCGACCATCTTGAATTAATGGGAGTCAGTGAAGATACACATTCTTAAAAAGAACTGCAGCTTCACTGGTCTAATCTATGAACTCTGAAGACCTTAGTTTTATGAGCTTTCCTTAGGGTAGGTATTTCAGCATTCTGAAAACAGGGTTATGGACTGTCGAGTTAAGCACATGTTCTGCATCAACATTTCAGTTTCACCAGGTTATTTGGTGCCAAGTTTGCCAGTTAGTATCATCAATCCCAAAATATGTGCATGTTTGTTTTAACAGGTGTTTTGAGAACAGCACAAGATAGGAGAAAAGCACTGTTAATATCTTCATTTAGCATCTACTCTTAATTCCAAGAACCCTTCACCCTTCCCCCAAAAATATGACAAAATTTCAGCTGTGGCACCTAGGAAACACAGTTGAAAATCAGTGCTCGCCTGCTCATTTCTATTGTGTATTATTTCCAATATGACAATCACAAACCTGGTTTAGATACGGTATGAACATCTACTTAAAGAACACTGGAAGAAAAAAGTGAATCTGAACCAAAACAAACAAAATAAACAAAAAGAATACCATCAAAACCCCCACTGTTATACAGTGGAGCATAGACAGGGACTTTCACTCAGTCTGCTCCTATGAAGATCAGTTGTTAGCATTTGCACCGTAAGATATATTGGAAAGTGAAACAAAAACAATCTAAAAACAAAATAGGCTTACCCACATCAGTTGTTCCACAGAACCAAAATAATAATTTGCTTTGAAAAATGAAAAGTGGCAAAACATAACAATAAGATATACATGCACTTGCACACACTGTCACATTTGTGGGTCAGTTGAGATCGTGCATCATGATTTTCACAAAACCCATATGCACATATACACACTTCTTGCAGGTGTTATCTCAGACTTGGTCTGCTGAGAAGTGAAGTGAATCCCTGCAGCGATGTTTGAAGGTTTAAAAGCTCCATTTTTTGTTTCTAAATGCCTATGAAAACATTGACTATGCTCAGAGGCCTTTTAAAACAAAACCAAAGCTTTTAAAGCTTCAAAAGCGGTCATGGGAATTTGCTCATCAGGAGGGAATCCTAAATGAAGGCCAAGATTCAGTGGATTCCCCCGGATGTGACAAAAGCTATAGCCTGTCTGCAGACCTCCTGCTTCTTACAGCAGATGTAGGCTGATTCAAGCAAAGGCTGACCAATCTTTGTCCAAGCCATAGATTTTGCAAAATCCACTTTTTATAAGGTTTAATCTTCCTCAACTATGTCCTACTATTTTCTCCACCATATTATATGGAAAAAAAGCAACACAAAATCCCCCACACCTTTGTAGATACCTCATGTAACAGAGAGAGATCCCCCACTGCCAAAGTCATCAAGTTAAAAAAATAAAAATAAAAACAGAGCCAAGATTAGAACTCTATTGTTATAACCTCAAATACATATAGGGCAGGAAGGAAACCAAATGACAGTTTCTTTTTAATGTATGAGAGATGATTTACAGAAGAAAATATTCTAAGGTGATGTTAAAGCTCTAAATGAGTTTGAATTTTTTTTTCTTTTTGAGATGTCAGTATTTCATACTGTAGCAGTCTAAAAAGAAGTTACTAGGCATGAAAATGTTTAAGGGACTATTTTAAGAGGGAACCTGAAAGTAAAATCTGAGTAGAACAAAGGTGCTGAGTCATGTATTTAAAGCATGAAAAGCTGGGTGTAAATGAAAAGCCTTTTGTCTGAATGTCTGAGATACAGATTTTACTCAGCATTAAGGTAAAGCACGCAAGCAAAAAAAAAAAATCTACAGTTTTGCCTGAATTTAACCTAGGCACTGCTGCCTACCATGAGGCTAGCATTCCCCCTTCTCTTGGGAGGTGATGTTTGTTCATAGACATTACACCTTGATTCCGTGAAGTACAACAGCAAAATCAAGAGTAGGTAGTAAACATGGAGAAGGGAACGGAGAGGAGGGTGTTGTGTTTTTTTGGGAGTTCAGAAGCAGTATCCCTTCTCAAATGATCACAAATAAAGTTTATCCTGGTCTAGCAGACAGCTGTTTGCCAGAAGACCGGAACAGAAAACCAATACATGGATCTTCCACTGGACATCTGGACATCAAGGGTGTATCCTGCTCACTACAGCCACAGCTCAAACCAGGGCCCTCACAACCAGGAGCACTACAGTAGCAAGCAAAATCGAAGTAAGACCAGGGCCAAACGAGTCACTCTAGGGTTTCCCTCTGCTAGAGAGTGCTCTCTGCATAGCTTACAAATTATGCACTAGACAAGTTCTCAGTCTCAAGAATAACTGAACCTTACAAGGAAATTCTCTAAGCATGCATGCAAAATGTTTATATGTGAATAAACAAGAAAAAAAGATATGGAGATATATATACACACATCCCTGGTAAGAACATAAGCATCTCCTCTGAGCTCATGTAAGGTAATCAGAGAAAATAACATGAAGTACAAACTCAAATTTATATTCTCCGATTATATGAATGCAAATTACATAAGTTTTTTTTTTTTTTTTTTTTGGCTGCACAGGCACTCAAAGATTGAATCAATTCTGCTTTCACATATACAGACTGCACTCCTGGCAGCTCCCACTGAAGTCAGAATTTGACCTATTGTGTACTTTACATTCACATCAGTGAAGTTGGTAAGCATGCAGAAAATTGCTTTAGAAAGATGTAAAATTCTTTACTGGTTCTAAAATAAAAGGACAGCTTATTTCTTTTAAACAAACTTGGAAGAGCTTAAAGGAGGGTTAATTGGCATACAGTAAACCTGATTTCTGGCAGTGTGGACCTGGAGCTAAAATGACATTCACTTTGGTGGTCTTAGGACTCTAGGGTTAGTTTACAAGAAAGCAAAGAGGGGTTGGAAATTAAACCCTGCATGTCAGTGATGAATTACCAGATTATAAAGCTCTGAATATGAAACATATTCCTGCCCAAATTAAGATTCAGAAGAAAAAAAAAAAAACAAAAAAGGGCAAATCTGTACCTGAGACACAGTTATAGATTAAATGAAAAATTAAAAATAAAAACAGTTTTTAAAAATATATCAATAAAACCCTTCTTTCATAAAGATCTTGCTTATAGACAGAACTTTATGCCAAAGTATGCTCAAAGCTGGGAATATGAACAGCTAATCCATCTGATCCAGCTCAGGAAAATAATTTGGTATGGTAACTAATTCACAGCTAAAGAACAGTGTTTCCTCTATCATTGCAGATATGCACTACAGAAGATTTTCTGGAAGTGGACAAAGTGAAATGAATTTCATTATTCTGAGAAGTGAAACAGGAAAAGAAAAAAAGCACATACAGAGTGATTAGCTATCAACTATAACCCACTCAAGTCACTAAAAGAAGTTTGTTAACTTCCTGGAAATTCAGATATGGTCCTTTCAATTTGAAAGAAAGAAAATAATTAAAACCTACAAAACATTCAATGCAAAGATAATTGTTGTTATATATGTATATATATATTTTTTTTTTAAACTGGAAAACTGCATCACTGCTTCTCTCCTGAACTGAAGCATGGGTACTTTGTCATCTTTGCACATGGAAAGCACAGGAAACCCTAAGTTGTAAGTCAGTTGAGATGCTAGCACAGATCAACTGATTTCTGTTTCGGTAAAATGAAAGGCATCTCTATGCATTAAGCATTTTGGTGGTTTCTAAATTAAATATGTAATACTTTAACTTATGGCATCCACAATTTTACACAAATTGGATAAGGCACCGTTGAAGAAAAATGACTATTAAGAGGCATCAGATTTAGTGAAAACTTTATCTGGAAAAATATGTCTAAATTTAATGCACAAAAAAAAGATTATGAATCAGGGATCTTTTCTCACTCAAATACACTTTCACATGTTAACAGATGTCTTGAACAGAAGAAATTATGTGTCCAAATATACAAATTGAATCTTAAGCATACAGACTCAAGCAAAGGAAATCTCACCTAAATCTGATGAGTTAAAACAAAACTTACTAGCTGTCATTTTAATGAAAATGTCTGTAATTTGGGACTAGAACAAAAACAAAGTCAATTGAAAACATAATCAGGAAGCTTTTCTTTTAGTAACTTTTTTAGAAGAAACTCCTGATATTCATGTATGTTACATAGCTGAAATGCTTACAGAGAACACAGCTCCAAGAGTGTCTTTCAGCTGGATTATTCACATTTGTATGAACTACCTGCTTGTTATTTCATCATTAAAGCACAATCCTTCAAAGGTTGAGGTGGTCAATATTAACCCTACTGTGAGCCTCTTTGTTTCAAATATTAGACCATGCAATACATGAAGTTAAAAACCGTGCAAGTCCTTGCCAAACTGAGGTCCTACTCTGGCTGTTTGTGGCACTTCTAGCAAAGGGAAGTATATGCTGATATACATATAGAATCTTTTTATTCTTTACTATTTCTTGGCTAAAGATATTTACCATCCCTTGAATGCTAATTATTACATTAAATCTTTAACAACAGGCAAGTCATAATCTGGATTTCAGTATAACTCTGAGAAATAGAAATAAAAATAAAAGGCAGTAATAAATAATAAAAAGTTGGTAGTTTTTTGACTGTAGAGAAGGCATAGGTCTTCAATAATTTTCTCAAGGCAGTGAACTGACATCAAAAGCTATACTTGTTAAGTTTTACATATTCTGTAGACGATGTGTTTTTCATTTAAAACAGCTTTCTCTACAATCAAATAGCATAGACATTTGAAGAGTTTCTATTTTGTCCTGAAATAAAAGCTGCTAACCTTTCTTTTTATTTTTAGCAAGAAATTGCTTGATATGAAGCATTTAGCCATGAGGTCAATGCATCTAGGTGTTTTAAGTGATTCAATTATTTACCCAGTTGGCTGGGAGTCCGTAAGCACCACGTGATGTAATCAGGTCAAAATTATTATTACTATATCACTGAAGCCCATGGGATCTCTGCTTCATCACCAGGACCTCAGAGTGTTAGGTACCACACAAATACAAGAGAAAGACAGTTCCTCTCTCCCCCCACCTTTTTCCCCCCTCTTTACTGGCAGAAGCTCAGAATAGCTCCATTGATTTCAGATATATTAGCAAGGAAGGGCGAGATCCAAAGCTCACTGAAGTCAACCAAAATCTTTCTGTTGATTTAACAGGCTTTGGATTAGTCCCTAAATAAGAACAGATTTTGACTCAGCTAAAGGATTTCACTTAAGCTCTATGCTTGTTCAAGCATCTAGTAGGAGCGAAGAGAACACTGTGGTCCCACTGAGTAGGAAGCTGTGTTCATCTTGGACTATCCCCTTTAACAGATGTACAGGGTTAGGAGTCCCATGAAACAGAGAACCATCAGTAAGTGGTAAATCTGAGGTGGGAGGAATTGGGAAGGAAGCTCCAAGCTGAAAAACTCTGATCTGTGCTATTTAAGTGTTGTTCCATCCTCTTTAGTCAGGAGAGTAAAATTAGACAGGGAATTCATGCGAATTTCCAAATTTTACGCTCGTAAATAATTTAAAAGCTAAGCACTAAGTCCTGCAATAAAATCCTATGCTTGCATTCGCTATATTCACTTCTGCTGAACTCTCTGCCAATGGGGGATGCCTTAAATCTAGGTATGACCAACTCACAGCTGCATGTGGAGAAGCCCAAGGAAAGTTTAGACAAATGTAATTGCTTAAGCAAGTGTAGCCACAATCAGCTGGTGGGCATAACGCAAGATTATAAGAAAAAGAGCCCTCTTTAGTTACTTAAGAATTAAATGCAGGGATTGCAAAAAAATTTCATGGCGCAAATCAGACATCTTAATAGATAATTTGCTGAATTCACCTAACTCACATGGCTACACCACCAACCCTTGTTACAGCAAATGCTCTGTTTATACAAGAAAGTGGAAGACTGTAAACCTAACCTGAGAATGAGGAACGTACAGTGCTAAGAGTGTGCAGACGTAACATCCGTGAAATAATTTGAGCTCTTTCAACAAATTGCATGGTCTGCAGTCTAGACTAGCCCTCAATATAAGCTCAAACATCTGGGGTTTGCAATGGACTTCAGACTTGGAGCAGCTGGAGCCAGCAGAGCACATGGAAACCACCTTGTCTTGCTCCTTCCTGTGCTGACTGCACTGGCTATTGGTAGGAACAGGAGCACCCGAGCCATCACACCAGCTCTGCCACTCCATTTCCCTCTGGTTGCTCCTAATGATAAAGATGACTTCACAAATAACCCCCAAAACAGCTGAGCACTGCAGCTGTTACTTACAAGCCACTCAGATGTAAGCACAGAAAACCAAGAACTGTTTCCTTCCTTCAGCTCCATACATACCTGGACACAAGGCGAGTTATTATAGAGTGCAGAAGCAAACAAAAGCAGCAGTCAAATTGCTTAAAGGTAATTTTGAGTTTACTGTATGTCTATTATCTCTCACTGATTTGAAACAGTATTTCACAAACTGAATCTAACTAAAAACATAAATATGTTTTCCTCAGGAATTCATTTGAATACTTAAAAAACTCAGAGGAAAAGGCAACTGAAAAATTTCTTTAGCAAATACAAAAGCTAGTGTTTATCACTGTTTGCCCCTTAAAATATAAGGCGTGATGAAATTTTGATCAGAAATTTTAGGAAGAATTAAGCATTTTGGGTGTCTTTCTGCAGATCTCATATCTTAATAGCAGTACCTTCTATGGGAATTGAGCAAAAATAAAGAGGATTTTTTGTGCATGCATTTTTAAGATAGGAGAATAATGCTTTGCTTTTGTTTATATGGATGTGTTTGAGTCAAGCTTTGTTTATGTGAAAGCAGTAGTGCCCCTACTAATGCTACTGATTTCCACACAAGAAGGATCAGGATCCTAAGTGGATGCCTTCCCCTTAACCCCTCTGGGCAGGAAGAACTGCTTTTAGCCAATTCTCACTGCCTCTCTTCAAACCTTCTGTGGCTCATAAACAGAAGATAGGGTTTTTTGTGAGTACTATCAGCAGGACTCCAGTTCAGTGCATTTTGAAATGCTATTCTAAGTTCAGTGGAAACCCAAATCACTACATTTAAACTTGTATATGTTTGTTCAGACTAAAAGCAATGACAAACAATAATAAAATAGTTACAAAAAGATAGATTCTATTTCATAATTAATGAAAAAACTCTAAATATAAAGCAGACTGTTTATGATACCTCTGCCAATTCTGATGCCCTAAGCCTTCATTCTCAACCACCGCTGCTTGTGTGCATGCTGAAACCTCTTAGGCAACAGAGCGGGGGGTGTGCTAGATCTTTGTATACCAGGATGAGAAAAATCAATGCCTGTGTTTAAAAGACAGAACTACTGATGCGCAAGGTCACTAAAAACCACAACCTGTTCTATAGCTCTAGAGCAGGGGGAAATCCTAGAGGAAAAAGGAAGACAGTGCATTGCACAATCTTGTTCTAAGCCAACATTATCCTTGGATCCCTAAGACCTACATAACAAAAGAAATCAAGTTTTCCTTCATCTATATTTACAATGAATGTTTGGGGGGAGAAAATGAAACAAAACAAAAACAGAACAGTGCAAAGGATACGTATATAATGATATGTTTTTTAAACATTGGAAGCATCACTTTAGAACTCTCTTCATACAAATACCATTTAGAAACTGACAAGGTAATCGACATCGTCTTTCAATACTCAGTTTATGAATCTTCTTACTTAAAAAATAATCTATGTATATAAATTTAAAGATCATAAGTATTTCATTTACCTTTTCTCACCTTTGCTGAAAAAAAATTGGAAGTTTTAAAATACAAAGTTCTGTGTACAAATGTAGTTTATCCATTGCTGCTATGATGAAATTCATGAAAGCCAATACAAGAAACACAGTTGACTTTCTATATAACCCTGCATTCCTGGACTTATGTGAGCAGTCCACTGACAACAAATGACCATTTCATAACATTTGTGCAGCATTTACTTATGCTTGTGCCCATTGCACAGATGGAGGAGAATGCAGCCTAGAGAGTCCATGCAACTTACTCAAGATCCTATTGGATTCAGTTCTGCAGATAGCTGCTCCTGAGTAGACTCCCATATCCTTCCTTGTGGCAACAAAAAGAGAAACACAGGCAGGGCACCAAAATAACAGATCATAGAATCATAGAATTAGCTAGGTTGGAAAAGACCTACAAGATCATCCAGTCCAACCAACCACCTACCACCAATAACCCCACTAAACCATGTCTCTTAACACTATATCTAAACGTTTCTTGAACACCAGGGACGGTGACCCAACCACCTCCCTGGGCAGCCCATTCCAGCGCCTGACCGCTCTTTCAAAAAAGCAGAATTTCCTAATGTCCAGCCTAAATCTCCCCTGGCACAACTTGAGGCCATTCCCCCTCATCCTGTCACTAGTTATAAGAGAGAAGAGGCCAACTCCCAGCTCACTATAACCTCCCTTCAGGTAGTTATAGAGAGCGATAAGGTCTCCCCTGAGCCTCCTCTTCTCCAGACTGAACAATCCCAGCTCCCTCAGCCGCTCCTCATAAGGCCTGTGCTCCAGACCCCTCACCAGCTTCTTCACCCTCCTCTGAACACGCTCCAGGGCCTCAATGTCTTTCTTGCAGTGAGGGGCCCAAAACCGAACACAGTACTCGAGGTGCAGCCTCACCAGTGCTGAGTACAGAGGGACAATTACTTCCCTACTCCTACTGGCAACACTATTTCTGATACAATTATGTCCTCCTGGTGACCATTCTCGTTATTTGGATTGTGCCTGCAACTAGCAAAGTAACTAAGGTTGCAGTCACATACAGTTGTACTGCTCTCTTCTAATTCTTGTAAAACCATGTGCTGAGTTAGACCAGAAGACTGCAAGTCTAAGTTTCTACATTCATTTTACAAGTACTTTTTATGAGAATGAAAACATTTTAAAGATTCATTCACTGTATGCATGAAGATTTACACATGCCAGCGTAGTAGAAACCAATGGTTGAAATGGTAAACATTTATTTTGAAAACTATAGCATAAATATTTAGCCACTGATCTGATCTTAAAAATCCTAATGTTATCAAGACTTGCATGTGAATCAGTCAATTTTTGGTGAATGGAAAACCTACCTGAGAGATACAATCGTTTAGGTGGAGAAAGGAGAAATCAGTTTATAGAGCTGAGATTGCAGAAAAATTTTGAACTTTAACAGTCTTTAATGCTAGTTACTGAAAGGAATTGTACAGCAAGATTGAAAAAGAGGAAAACACATTCAGACTCTGGGCCTGGGTTAACTGGTACCTTGTGATCAGTCAATTAGAGTAGAAGTAATTGTACAGGTTAAAAGCAATGTTTTGCAGTTATTTGAAATTGGATTGATCTGAAATAACAGAATTAGGAACAAATATATCAGACCTCAATAAGAGACAACTAAAAATGGTTGTCAGATTATTTTTCACCTGTTCTTCCTCGGCTACAAAACACTCTCAGATGCTGGAACATTGCAGAACGGTTAACACAGGCAAAGTAAAGGCAGGAAGACAAAAGACACATATTACAATGCATAGTTCCTTAATGCAGTGCTTGATGCTCCAGAGGGCCTTCAACAAGTACTGTACAGCCAAAAATCAATTGAAAATCAGCATGATAACAGAGCATGAGTTGCCCTGTAATAGCCTGAAGACCCCCAAGGCTACGCAGGGCCCTTTCATCTGCTGCACGGCCCTGACTCAGGGGAGCTGTGATCCCTCCACAGGCACTCAGCCCGTCCACCACCCTTACCTGCTGCTGCCCACCTCACAGTAAGGGGAGCTGACAGCAGCAGGGTGGGCCGCCTCCACCAGCAATGTCAGATTTTTCTTAGTGTAGGTTTGGAGGCTTTCTTTATTTTATTGCTAGATTTTAAATAAATTTCTGCTTGAAGCAAGCTTGCCGATTTTGGCGTGTGGTTGCAGTGTGAAGACAGTCCCAATTCTGATCACATAGAGGTGATCCCTCCATGGTATTTTGTCAAGTACAACCGAGAAAGGAAGGGGGAAAGAAACCCTGCTCAGTTCCATGCATACTGCTGTGTACGCAACAAAGCAGGCCCACAAATATTTCACTCATATGGTAGGTTTAATTTCAATATTTCTTTAATTACTTTCCAACAATGTCTGGTTTCTGTTGAATTTACGCTAGTACTTGGCATTTGGTACAACCCCAAAAAGATAAGATACATATGTCCTCTATTCACAGTCTTGGCATTTTTACCTTAACTCAGATATTGAAGTGATTGGTTTGAAAAATTACCTTGCTGATTAGCTACGTTTTCTAGTAAGTACATAGCATTAATCCTTAAATTCTGAATATGACATAAGGTATACAAATGTTCTGTCTGACTCAACAGCAACATATCATGGCTTAAGGAGGACATGTATGCTGATCTCCACGAGTGAGGAAAGAGCTAATTGGGAGTTAGATTCAGTGTGATTATCAGCTTGTTTATGATAAGGGAGTACTCTTCTGAAAGCACTGTAAATTCATCCCTGATTGTGGTGTTAAACCACAGCTCATCTTCCGTTCCCCCCCCACTCA
>NC_034414.1:31940745-31964213 GCF_002078875.1 Numida meleagris | reverse complement strand
CCACCGGTTGTTTGGTTAGAAGGGGCTTTAAACTATTTTCAGCAGATGACAGTGTCATGCTTTTTCTTCAGACTTAAAAAAAAAAAAATCAGCCACATGAGCCTGATGTCAAATTTCACTTTCTAATAGCAGAAAGACACATTTTAAGTGTTTACTATAAGAACACATTTGGGTAATTTTTCCCCATGTCATTATGAACATTAGACTGACCCAATTAATATGAAATGTTTCTATGCTGCTGGAACAGACCGTGTTACAGAAAGAGCCATTTGCACAACCTGTTCATGATTATGGGCCATAAGGACACAAAGATGGCATAGACATTTGCAGACCATCTGAATTCTTTCAGGGGAAGGGGGGTGGGGGGAGGTGGAAAAAAGGGGGGAAAAAAAAGAGAGATGTTAGCCGACTGTTGTGGGTCATGTTTTTTAATCCAGAGTATTGGACATGTAACACAGCAACAAGAGCTGATCATTTTGTTTAATCACCTTTTGGATCTTTGCCAGATGGTCTCTATTGAGAGCGCTGCAAACAGAGAGAGATGAACTGCGTCTAACATGCCACTAGAGCTTTCCCGTAAATGTCTGAGAACTGAATCCAACAAGAATTTAGTCTCAGAGCAGAAAGGGATACATTTAAAAACTATGTGCATTAACTATACTTTTCCCCATAGAATCCTCACTTGCCATGAATAATTTACCCACTCTTATGCTAATGGGATCATGAAAGTATCCCTGTGTCTTTAGTGCAGCTATTCTCAGCTTTCAGTAATTACCCCACCCAGTGAAAATAACATGGCTTCTGCAGACGAGCGGCCCACTCCTACCTGGCAATTAGAAAGATCGTGGCTGACATGGAGCAGTCCAGGAATGGACCGCCAGCTCCTGCAGCCCGAGCGGGCAGCTGGACGAATTAAAGCGCTCTGCTGCGAGTATTTCCGCAGCTGCTCAGCATGGGCAGAGAAACTCCTGCGCAGGTACCTTTTGCTTTTAAAGGATGGTAGAGGACTTTAATACACTACCCATGCACCATAATGTTAAGAAACAGCACCATCGATAGTAAGAAATAAGAAAAAACAATATATATATTTTAAATTATTGCCATCATGTTAAACAAGAGGGAGGGAATTGCTAGGTCAATTAGCGTTTTCAAATTTTATCAGCTACACAAAGGAAAATTCTACGTTATTTTGTTTAATAAAAAAAAGTTTTTAAAAACCTTGTTACAAGGAACTAGGCTTTGACCTCTGTCCGTAGTGAACTAGCTAGCAAAGAGTGCTATGTAAAAATTATCAGGATAAAACATCTGGGAAAGAAAGCTATGAAACAGCAGGGAACATGGCTGGTTTATTGTTTATCTTTTGTTTATGAGGCAGTATTCAAGTTTAATTACTACTCTAAATTAAACTCTAACAGGCATCAGGAGACATCCCTTTACACGACCAAGTTAAAAAAAAAATCTAGAGATTCCAACACTAGATCTTTCAAATAAGTTGGCACATATAGGAAGAAATTAGTCGGTCTGTAACAACACAGGAAGACATTTAAGCACTTGCTACTGTATGTTTAAATGCGTTGCATTATGAAACCATTAATATTGTAACAAGCATACAATTGTAATTTAGCAAATGGGATGTTATCTAACATTCAGAGGCAAATTGGGTTAGGCTGAGTAGGATCTGAGATGAAAAGAATGGCCTAAGGAGGAATCCTACCTTCTTCGTTTTGAAATACAAATATCTAAATATATATATAAACACACACACACACAAAAAAAAGCAACACAAAGCAGAGGCAAACATCTCTTAAGTATAATCAAGTAAATTCTGAACGTACGTGTGCACAAGGGAAGAAAGAGTTTGCTACATTTACCACAACAGTAAGTGACCAGTTTTAGATGAACTTAACTGTAAGAAAAAAATAAAAGTTGAAAGCAACTAGCAAAAGATTATTCCAGATGGCATCTGTCATATTGTATTTAGGGTTATTTTAAAGAGATTACTGCCACTATGAAAACATTCCATTGACAGAGTTTTCCTGGGCTGTGTTTGAAACCCCTGCATAGCACTTTCAAATACAGAAATAAATGTTTTCTAGTATGTATCTATTGATAGACTTTTAATATATGCTTAAATATAACATGGATTTAAATCTAAGACTGAGGTGAGGACGTTAAATACAAATATGAGATTTTAAAATCCCCACATTCTGAGCTTTAATTTAGTAAACAGTAAGGAATCTGCCTGAATATTAGAAAACAGTGTAGTGAAGCAAAGATTCGCTGTGAAATTTTACTGCTACTTATTGAATAGTGGGTAGGGACATAAATGTCCCCCCAACCCAGCAATCAAATAAGAACTGCAAAAAGCTCTATTTGTTCATGCAATAGAAGGAAAGAAAAGAGAGGATGGTAGGATACTAAAATGTGACTATATTTAGCTAAGCTGGTTCTGGCATCATTATGGTTAATGTGCATGTGGTGTGCAGTGTGAGCTCAGCAGTTACTGGGCCAACTGTCTCAGTATTTCTGGGAATTCTGCCTATTCACAGTGCAGGGATTGTTCAATTGCTGCAAAATGTACAAAATGAATTTTACAAAAATGAATTGTAAGGAAGGCCCCATTACAACGATTTTACAGCAAAGATGTCAACATCAATTTTTCTTTCATGCATAGCTAATGATTAAAACAGCATATTCCATTTGCCTAAGACAATTTATTTCATATTGGCACATCAAAATATTGAAATAGAAAGTTATCTTTACTCTACCCTGATTATTCATTGCTGCTGAACCCACACCATTGTTCAAACCATGAAAAAATAAAACAAACTTGGCAAGAAATACTTAAAACAAAGGCTCATCAATATTCTCCAATTTGTCAACATCTCAATTACAGCAATGGAAAAAATGTAAATTTCATGTGCTTTGAACACTAAGGGGTCTATTCTTCTGTCAGTGCACATGCGTAACTCCCATCACCATTAATGGGAATTACTCATACATATCAACACAAGGACGGGCCCCTCAAACTTGAAAGGAAAAGATGAATTAATAAGGGCTACTCTATTCCTGTATCTTCCTCTGCTGAAAAAAGTCATTGTTCTTTAGGAGTTTTTCATACTTCATACAGTTCACCTTCATGAGAACTGTGCCTTCTGAAATAATGCCTCTCCAGTGAAGCATTATTTATTAGGAAGTTTGATTTTTCACAGTCTGGATATTTGGGCTTTTCTATTAGGAAGTTTCTTTCTTACAAAAAGACAGCTCTCTTCCAGTAAAACGAAACCCTATAGCTTTATTTGTAAACAGAAATAAACACATATTCTGAATCCCTATAAAGAACATCTATGCTAGCTGGCCTCAGCAGGCTCACTTATATGCACAATTCTAGGGGAAAAAAAAGCTGGAGTATTAGGTTTTGGATATTAGGCTTTCAAGACTTGGTATGAACACATTGCTTTTTATTATTATATTATTTATTCATTATTATTACTGCTATCTCTGTCTTTTTTTCCTCTCAGAGCTTGGTTCAATGCCTTATATAGTTTCAGTAGAGAGACAGGCCTTCAGGCATTATCAGCTACTTTAATAAACAAACTTGTCCATTGCATGATGATATGTAAGTAAGAGCTACACTCCCTAATTTTTCAAACTTGCATCAACCCAGAGATGTAACCTAGGATTAACACACATGATTTCAGCTGACATCAGCTAACAGTTCACTTAGCCCTGGACCACATATTGAGTCTTTTGCCACAGAAATGTGGACGACAATTTTTCAAAACCACTTAAAGATATTGCCCTAGAGAGTAATCCTCAGCTATAGAGGGACAGATCCTCTTCCTTCAGCACAAGCAACCACAGTAAACAACCAAGCTGTCAAATGAATAGGGCAAACTGAATTTGATGCCCATTTACTTCTGCAAAACCTAGAAGCAGCTTCTTGACCATAAGTAAGAAGACAAGTTTATCACCCCAGGCCTAATCCTAAAAGGCACTGAACTTCCCAAAAGGTCCTGAAAAACTTCAGCCACTCATCTGACTTCTCTGGATCAGGTCCTTTGGTTGACTAAACTAAGAATGTGACAAATCAGGTATAAAATCCTGGTATAATAAAATACAAAACTGAAACTGTTCCCTGGTGCTTTCCTGTAGACCACATGTTTTTAAACCTTAAAAAGATTTATTTCTCACTTTTCATGCATAATCTGCCATATTCATTTTTTGAAATATCCCATAAAGAGATTAAATAGGAATTAAAGTCTGGGGGCGTCATATCCATCACTATAGTACAAACTGATGCACAACTCTATAAGTCATTTAGCCTTGTGTGTAAAGGCAGTGGCCTTTTATTATTTTTTTTTTTTAACTTTGTCTCCAAAGAATGCAGAAAATACCCCAAAAGACTTTCAGATCTGTTTTCTTCCCCTTCAAATAAAAGAGTGGATGATAAAGCTGCAGACACCTTTTAATCTTCTGCTTAGGGTTTTCACACATATATTCCCCAACAGAAACCCCAGAGTCTTCTCTCTCTCCTCCCCTTCTCTCAGCCCCTTTCCTGCCATCTCCCTTGCTATAACTCAGCTAACCCAACAGAACCAGTCAGTTTTAAATTTCAGTTGGGACCCCAGTGACCTGTTAATGAATCTACAGAGAGGAGAAAAACTCACAGTGTTGAGTTATGCCTGGTGTTGCTAGCTGACTTGGAGTCAGAAATGCTTGAAGCGTTAACGTAATTGCAAGAATGTGAAAAATGAAGCGTTGGGCTCCTGAGCAAAGTGAAAGGTCAAAGCAAGCCCTACACAAAACAAGTCTCTGGAAGATGGCCTCATTAGACCATTAAATCAGCTTCTCCTTTTTCTCCTTTGTAAGATGTTTAGAGTACTTTATTTTTATTATTGGTCTATTTAACTCTCTCTTTCCAGGACAGGAGGAAAAAAGAATCAGACCTGCCACATAATTACTGATCTCTAAAATGGTGTTAGATGGCATTGATCTGCATTTGTGGATCTGAACCAGGATAAAGTCAATAAATGCTTGGTAGATTACAGGTCACCAGTACTTAGGTTTGTTAGATGATCAATATGTTATATAGCTTAGTTTTTTGTTGAACAAGTGAGGTGACATGTTAAGAACAACATAGACATTTGCCTCTAATAAAATTAGGATAATCTTTCAACATTTACTGCCCGAAGGCCCTTTCCTTAACCCTTTCAGTGTCTGCATGTCTAATATCAAACATTGACTAGATTAACCCTTTTGGTGCCAAAAATGCAGTCATGCATTGTCATCAAGAGATTGTTCTCCATAAACAGCCAAAATGCCTACGGCTGTCTAGGTTCCAACTTTGGGAATTATGGATATATTATTTTATGTAGTAAATATAACTACCTCATGCAGAGAAAGTCTGTAAAAAACATGTCATCACTCACCCATCTCACTTCCATCTCCTAAAAATCACAAACTACATGCACACCATAAACTTAAGGAAAAAGATGAGACACATGGAGGGAGAGCTCCCAGGAGCCATAATAGACTGGGTCTAGTCTGAATCAATCTCTGCTGCGACCAGGTATCAGTGGAAAAGCCCAAAGGTTGCTAATGTAACCTAAGACTCTGCAACAAGCTTCCCTTCCCAAGAAATCCTTTGGGGCAAGTAGAATACAGCATTTGAGGAAGATCTCAACAAAACTGCAGGGAAATCAAGCTGACCTAAACAGGTAGCTATGCCCGAACAGCTCCAAAGGGCATTCCACCACACTTAGAAGTGGTCGGGACAGACTCACTGCCATTTCAGTGATAAAGCAGACCCTGCCCCCTCAAAGAAGCATAGAGAAAATTCAATGCAGATTTCTGCACCAGGCCTCCCTCTTTCTAATCTTTCCCAGGGTTCAGGGGGAGAGCAATCCAAAGCTGTCTCCAATGGGAATTTTGCCTGCACTGTACGATCATACATCTTTCAGCTGCCAGCAGCTGAGAGGAATGCTGATTTGCCACTGGACGACTGCTTCCTTTTAAAAGGCCCAACCGAGTACAAAGGGAAGTGCATGTGCAATGTTTCACTTTGCTAGGCCAGGCAACACTGGTGATGGATTTGGCCCTTCAGCAACCATTCATCTTCTGCACACGTAAGTGTAACAGGTTTGGTTAAGTCACACATACTGCCAGAAACCTCTATTCTCAAAGGAAAGCTCACATAGTTGTAACCAGCTACTTTTTGCCTCATGCTTAAGAATATTTCTCCAGCACCCCAGTTTACATGGTGAGGGATCAGATTGTTAGTGAAATGCAAGATCCTTGGATGTCAGTAGAAGGGATCTTTTTATATCAAGCGCGGCTTGGAGAAGCACTCCTAATTTATAAGGGGCTCCTTGACAGAGTGGAGATACAGGTGTGAGCAAGTTTCTTACCTACAGTTGGAATTAACACAGTCACAGATGACTCAGAGGATCTATTTTTAAGTACACAACTGATCTTCTGCTATCTCAAATATCTTAACCACAACACACAGATATTAAGCATTTCACCAATAGTAAAGACTGGCCAGCAAGTAGGTGTAACACCATTTTGCCACTCAGCAGTCAGGCTTTCCCTTGCACAAGCCACTGAACGATGTGAGTTCATGTTGGGCCTTGTACAGCTCCAGATCAGCCACACAGGACAACATCCTAAGCAGCTCACATTGGACACAGATCACACCCTGTGCTGTGACTGCTTCTATCAACAATAGTGCATAAACAAGTCATACACAAAGGAGACAAACCCAATCTGCACATGAGAGACAGAAGTTGCAGGTTGCACTTGAGACACCAGGTTGTGAGGGAGAGTGAGCAGCTCCCTGCCACACAGCAGCCTCATGCGGGAGGTAAAATGGCGCAGCACTGTAGCCATCCAGGCATAGCATGAACCATGTGGGAGCCCCTGCAGCATGAGGCCTGCAGCCCTGAAGGCCACTCCACTCTGCTCCTCCCACACAGTTAGCAGGATCACACGCCTGTCACCCAGCTGCATGGCATATGCGTGACCATCGAGCAGTGGCAAAATGTGACAGATGCAGGTGGAGGGAGCACGTTGTGCGGCCTTGTAAAGGTAGCATTGTACCTGTCAGCTGAGACTTACCATGACAACAAAGAAAAACAAGTGAGGACCCCACCACAAGCTTTGCTCTTAAAGATTCTGAGCCAGAGTCTAAGGGTGGCAGTAGCCCATCTTTACCCCACTCTTTTGTGCTTGAGGCTTGAATCTCACACCTGCTGGAGCCTCTAATGCTTCTAACAGGCAAGTGTAAAACACTACCATATCAAGATGACAGCTTTTGGCACTCACTCAGCATGGATGCAGATGACCACACACAAGGTGCGGGGCAGTAGGAAATAAAACAAAAAGTCCTAAAATAATAATCAAACCTCCTGAACCCTAGAGAGGGTTTCATTGTGCAGACACAACTAAAGTTTTGCAGTTCAGGTACATCTCCATTTACCATTCGGAATCAAGATTTTCAGAAGCAGACATGTGTCTGTACAAGTAAACATTGCAAGAAACATTTTCTGTCCAGTTTAAATTTTGTACCTACTTCAAGTCAGCAGCTTGATAACATCATACAGGAAGCATTTCCCCAGCTAAAACTATAGGTTAAATTCTCCACCTATAATTCAGCTCAAACTACTGCTTTGCAGCTGGGGAGTATGTCTGTCATTATATTTACTTACACCACACAAAAATAAACTGTAGATAACCAAATTTGTAAAGGAATTGGCAGAACTAATCAATTGTTATTACAAAGCTTGTTTGAAGATTAGATATTTCTCTTTGAAATAATAATAAAATGCAGCTAAGTGGGTTAAGAAAAGGAAATACCGTCTCCCTAAGTTACCGCTGATTATACTGCAAGTCTGCCACTCCATGTTTACTTTAAGGCAGATGTACTGATATAATAAAAAAGCTGAAGTTATTTTAGTCATGCCTACTTTGCACAGGGAAAAAGTTTGACCTTTTACCTTGCTCGCTGCTGTTGTCTCCACTCTGAGAAGCATGGCCCCCACTGGAGGGCCCTGGTGTGCCTGCCGAGTGCGTTGAGGTTGCATCATCGTGGTCTCTCCAAGATGAAGGATTCTGGTGTCAGAGTGCCAAGGAATTTTTTCCACAGTTCCCATTCCAACAGCAAATGAAGAACAGAAAGAAAACCAGGAGAAGAGAGGAGAGGAGGAAAAGTATACACATTAGCATTTGTGAAATGTGCCAAACACTGATACTGTTCGCGCAGTGCAATAATTCTTCAGCAAAGACAAACAGAGGAGGTACAAGGATTTATTTAGTAAAATAAAGGACATATTTAAAAAAATAATAAAACAACAACATATACACGTTTATGTGGGTGTTTCTTAATAAGATGCTGGGGGCTTGGAGTAGAACACCAACTGACACGCACAGTTTATGATACTGAGTGTTCACATCAGGGCAGCTGGCATGTAAGCTATCTCTCCACACTTTGTTTTTCCAGACTGGTGAGAGATGGGAGGGGAGAGGAAGAGGAGGGAAACTTTTCAAGAAGTAGAGAATGTTCACAGGAGAGGAACGTGCCCTTCCACCCTATCCTCTCTCTCACTGGTCTGGGCGGTGGAAAAAAACTTGAGACAAACACAGACGTGGAGAAAAAAAAGCAAGCTGCTTCTGAAATACATTATAACATGAAGATGTTTCCTCACCCGCCAACCACCACATTGATGTGACATATTTCAAAAGACTTCCTAGCTGTATCACTCTAACAGTTCGCTTACAAGCATTGTCAAGAATAACCACCAGGTAATTACCTAAAATAGCACGTATAGTGATTTTTATGTAATTCTTTCCATATTACTATGCATAAAACACGACAAAAGAGAACACGGAAGACAGACGTACAGAGTTTGTAAAACTTGGCTAAGACCTCAACCACAGTACTTCAGTCATATCATTCATGCCAGCTTTCTAATTTATTGAGTATTGGCTTTCCTGAAGTGAGGAGCTGCTATTTAAAGGGATAAGTGAGGAAAAGTTAATGTTACAGTTTAGAGCTACTTTGTTGAGTGTATTCTCCTCCTGTCCTCCTCCCCTTTCCTGATCATTCCCAATACCCTGCTGTTGCTTAAAGGAAAACAGGAATTCTACTGTACAGGAAGAGCTTTATCAGCACCACATGAAGGCAGGCAAGAGATGGAATTTCCTCTGGCAGAAAAGGAGAGCAAGAACACATGAAACAGATCAGACTAGGGGCTGGACCTGCATTACTTGTCACCTGCATGTGACAACTTAAATCAAGCGTGCTATAATAATCCAAAACCAAAGCAAACAACAAATCCCCCTCAGCCTCCAAAAACTATCCCCCTCCCATTCCCCTCCAAAAAATAAATTGTTTGTTAGGTTTGCTTACAAACAATGCCTTATGAAATAACATTGGGCTATTAAAACATGGGGAGAGCCTGAAAGCAGCAAATGACAAGTTTTGTTAAATTCTTTGAGCAGGACCAATCCTGACCTCATCTACTCCAACGTGTAGTAGGAATAAGTTCAACAAAATCATCTGATTTACCCATTGTAAAATTCAGTGTAAGTGTGATTGGAATCAGGTCCCCAAATATATAATGAAACATCTCAAAGTAATCTCCTAGTACTGATTAGTACCACATGCTCTATAGCAACACAAAATATAACTGCCAAAGAACATCTTGCTGCAGAACCCAGTAACATAAATCTAACGGGCCTGACCCAGATCACAGCAGAGACAAAGGGAAGAGCCTGTGACTTCAAAAGGCTCTGAATAAAGCTCTAGATGACCAAAGGGTGAGAAGGATCCAAATCCCACTTCACCTTTCACAAACACACACATGCACGCATGCATGTGGCTCCACAGCAGGAAGATACATGCAGATCAGATGACAGTCCATGATCTTAAATTCACCTCACCTATCAACACAACTGACAGCATAATAGCATTTATGGTATAAAGCCACCACCCTTCCAAAACCTGTGATACCAATCTCCTTTTCTCACACAGACAAATAGAAATAACCACAATGGGATTTTATATTCCTTGGTGTTGTTAAATTAATTAGGTCTCTGTAATCGCTATTAATACTGTAAGCCCCCACAATTTCATTTAGAAAATACAAAAACTTTACCATCATTTTACAGAGTCAAGTGGGAAGATGCAGAAAAAGAACAATGAGAAGGCTTGAAAGTTCAGGAAACCCAGATGTTGTGGGGAAAAAAAAAATCACAGTTGAAAATAAGGTTACCAAAAAGTTCAGATGGAAATAAAATGCAAAAACTGAGTAAGTCTCTTTACAGCCTCGATTAAAACAGTTGTGCCTATGAGCTTCTCTTTTTATCTCTGAGTTAGGAAGCCACTCAAATAGCTTCAAGCTGAAGGCAAACAGCAGACAGGAGCTCTTCAGCCCTCTGCAGCCTCTTAGCGTCAGCTGTTTGCCGGATGGTAATCAGATAAAGAGCTAGAAGAAATACATGAAAAAGAAAAGAAACAATAGCATAGCATGAGTTTAGCCCTCCAACAACACCAGGCTGGAACCTTCTTTTAGAAAATGTAATAATTGCAACATGTTCACCTAGGCTAAACTTTTCAGGGAACACAGTGAGTTATGTTAATTTTATGCACTGCAGGCTCTCTTAAGCTGGCTGCTGTTGGAGCTCCTTATCACACGTAAGAAAATTACAATAATTAACTGGTAACACCTCAGTTATGTTTTAAGGCAAATGCCATCCAAAACCTATCATGGAATATTTCAAAAGCTTAGACCAGCCTTTCTGTTTCAAAAATGTACTGATTTGGAAAGGCTCAGTAAATGAGACTTCCTGCAGCTGAAAACTCTTGCTGTCCCTACCAGGCTGAGTTGTTCCTGACCTCAGTTTGTACATTCAGTTTTGGAAAGACAGGGTGGACTGATTGGAAATTCAATGTATTTTTTTTGACATAGTTTTCTCAAGGAAGAAATTTGGCAGAATTTTCTTGAAGAATAGTAGTAGTTAGATGAAGTATTTACAAGAGGCAACAGTAGAATTTTGGAAGCATCTAAAAGCAAGGGAAAAAGCTATGCTTTAATATTATTTAAAAAATGATGAATAACTCTCGGGATGGAGCCTCATAAAAATGACAGCGTTCTTTTTCGTTGAACTAGAATCATTGTACGTGTCTCTTTCTTGCCCTAGACTGTTTCCAACTTTGCATCTCTCAAGAAAACTTCCTGGCCAACTGCCTGATTATAAGTACTTATATGTACATTTTCATCATCAACAAAACAAAACAAAAAAACAATGACAGACCTACAGTGTGCTTCACTAGAAACAATTTATCAGTACAGTACGGAGAGATCCATCCTGATACAAAGCCCTCCAATAAGAATTCTAATTTTCTATTTCATTTTTCCATATAACTTAATACAAATTTTAAGTTATTACATTTTTAAAAAGAGAAAAGCAAATAGCTATCATGAATTATACAAAATATTTGCATAGTTTCTCATATCTTTCTGCAAGGTTTAGTAATATGCTTTACAGAAACATGCCAAAAAACATGGATGATATTTGCTAAAATGCAATCACCTGTTTTGCGTTTGCCTGCTCACAATAAAATTTTCACACACGTGTGACCTAAACTAATGACATGTACCACAGAAGATAAACAGCACACATGTATCTATTCCCAGGAGTTTTAATAACTGGGAGTCAAATATGGTGCTCCTCTTGCTCTTACCTAATTGTGTTAAAGAGCAGTGTTACCAGGAGAAAAGCAGTGAATACTGAGCAGAGCACAATAGAAGGAGATGGAAAATAGATACAAGAAGCTAGGTCTCCAGGGGCAGTATTTTCTATTTGCTGGGCTACAGACTCACAGCTGATAATGCAAGTTGTAATTAATATAAAAGCAGGAGACAATATGGGGAAAGCTTGTACTAGTAGGGCCACAGGAGATCACTCCCCTGCTATCCGCTGTTTCTCATTTACACACACAGCTTTCCCTAGAAAACACAATTTTGCGAGTGCTTCTTTTCCCTTGAAAGTTAAAAAGAAAAAAAATCTGATTTAGCACCACTGTTGAATTTTGCTAAATCTAGAAAAGAGCAACAGAAAGGATGAGAGTCTCTTGGTATACAGAGCAAATCTGATGTGTTACTCTTTAGTCATTGCTGCAAATCTGGTGGAAACTGTAAGAGTTTTTTAATTGCTGCAGGATTTCTTGAATAGAGATGTTGTAACACAGAGATTTGATAGAGGACAACCTTCAGCCAAATTGAAATTGTTACTTTGTGCGCCCAGAATTACCACTGGGCAAAGTCTGGCAAATTTTTTGAGTGTACATAGTCCCTCTGGGGCTGATTCTGATCTCACAGTGTTTTTTATGGCGATATTAAAGACTCAATTAACCAAAAGGAATTTGCTTCTTATTTGTATCTGGGAAGCCAGATCAATCAGGCCAGCTGATATCCATGTGAGTACGCTGAGCAGGATTTGGCTCACAGACGTTAACCAGCATTTGGAGTACACAGCCATGATGGGATCAGGGCCTTAAATTTTATCAGATGAAATGGACAAAACCATTTATCTTGTGCGAACAAATAAAGCACAACCTGCTTTCCTGAAAGAAACTGCAATAGCTCTAGGACTCTCTGTTAGCAGAGGTGGAATCGAAGGTCTGGAGGTTGCTTTTGTAAATTAATTTTTCAAACACAAACCTGAACAGAACTACTGCCATGGGTGGCATTCTCCTTGCTAAATACAAGCCAAATCCTGCTCACCTTGTTCTTACAAGTAACGCCTGTAAACACTGGAATTAGTGGTGTGACCGATACCACAAAAATCTGTCTCTGTGCACCACAGTGTATCCAAAGATGGCATGCTATGCCAGGCGTAAGAACCCCTATGCATACATGCATGTGTGTTTGTGTGTGCGCACTTGTGTCTGTGTATGTTCTCAATGCACAGGATGATATCTTAGAGACTGCTGTGGAACGAGGCAAAAGTAAACTTAGTACATAAAGGAACTTTCAATAAGTAAATGAGCCACAGAAAACTCTAATTGTGTATGTTTTTTTTAAATGGCTGCTCCTGATATTACCAAGGTATGTTTTCCTACAGGTGCATATTCACTGTGATTTAATAACTAAATTGCATGTGAATTACACAAGTGAAACAAAACAGAAGGTATTTTGTTCTAACAGATATGTCTGTGCATATTTACATGTGTACAATTTTTAATTTTGACATTCTTGTCCCTTGACTTCTCATTTGAGTAAAGTTGTCTAGAGGAATTTTTGACACTCCTAGAACGTGGCAACGCTCTTAAAACTACATGCTTTCTATTTTTCAGTTAAGATTGAAATCAGATGTATAATCCACCTGTCAGTAAAGAAGTGAGACTTGAAAAATCATGTTTTTGTTGTTTTTTTAATTGTTCCTCTACATCGTTCAATGTGGCTACACTTCATCTAGAATGATAGACAACTCAAACCAAAGAGGGAACACCAGCATCAAATAGATGGTGAAATACGATGTCATTTCAAATAGAGAGAACCCAAATTAAAATTAAAATATTCGATTGTGAGATGCCTGATAACTTGTCTTAGCACTGCCCATCAAAAAGAGCAAATACAAGATGTTCTTTACTGTCTCGGAAACTTCCTGATGCTCCTCGATCCTTCAGGATCAAGGGGCCTACAGTGACATCCTAAGTCCTAAACCACACACTGAGAAATTTGGTTATGAAAGAAAAATTTTGTCCTTTTTCTTTTTTGCAGTGAGCTCCTTGGTTTCCCTTCTGACCCACTACAGACAGGAAGGGCACCTCTGGGGTCTGCTCCCACATTCTGGGCACACTCAGCACTCCCGCCCAGATCCACCAGGGCTGTGTGCCTGAAGAGCACAGCAACAGCCCAGCAGTGATTTCCTCAGTCAGATCCTACCAAAAGGTTTAATTATATAGCTGGAACTGACTTTTATTTTTTCTCGTCTGCAAGACATCAGAAATTTGCACAGGCCATTCTTCAATAAGAAATGTGAAAGAAACACAAAATGTCTGTATGTCCAAAAGTATAAAATATACATATCTCCTCATGTGAGAGCTGAAAGGTTTAATATTCAGACTAATATTTCTCTTCTACAGCTAAGGCATCAGATTTCTGACCTGTCAACAGTCCTTTTATAAAAAATGAGATGTATGTATATTTCTATCCATTTTTAATTATATTTTATGAATGATGATCTGTATATTATTACCCCTCAGCTGCAAATTGACTATAACTTATAAACAAATATCATGAAGACTGAGGCCCGCATCCTGCTCCCATGAAAGCCAGGGGAAGGAGAGCTATAAATTTCTACCAGAAAATTTCTAAGCTTCGAAGTAGGTTGTGCTAAAGGAAGAATTGTATGGCATCAGGTGAGACCAGGTACATAACTAAAGTACAAGCTATAATTTATGCTGGGAAAAAAGTTTTTAAATCTCCAAATTTTACAAGCGTCACTTTTTTTCCAGATTCAAATATCTGGAAAGAAAAGAAAAATGAGATTTGTTGGCAATCTCAACAGATATTTTAGGCTGAACGCAGAATGCAGGATAGGGCCCAGCATGTTTATACTGAACAATAATAAATTGTCTGTGCTGGGAGACTTGACTCAAACTGGAGTCAAGTCTCTGGAAAGGTTTCTTTCCTTTTTTGTTTCCTTACTGATCTGGTTCAGCCAGGGCATAGCTGTAATTACCTTCTTCCCATCTACAGCTAATAGCTCAGAGCAATAAAAAAAATATGAGGGTGTTAAAAATTCAAACAGTAATTATGGGCTGTTATATTTACTAAACACAGAAGAGTAATTACAAAAGTTTCAGCTTCTTGTGGCCAGAGCTGCACTATTTGATCTACCAAGTCCCCGGACCCCTTACGCTTACTGTATTACATAACAGTTAATAGCGCACTAAAACAAAATTCGATGTACACATTTATTGCCAAACACATACAGCACAACCGCGTACAGACGTCTCCTCTTTCTAGCACAGGTACACCTCTGAAGAGTTCACTCCTTTGTTGATTTTGCTTTTGGTTTCCAGCTAAGTTATATAAATAATACAGCAGTAGATTTTGAAAAGGGAAGCGCTGTATCTCAGCATCCCAGTTGAAGTGCTATGGTAAATATCAGCTAATCCCACAATTCTTTTTGTTACTTATGGCACATTTTCAGGTCTAGCCAAGGAACGAAAATGAGAGCTGCATTAGGTGCCGGTTCCACTCTGCCGCTGTCACTGTTGCCAGCCCTCACACGCACAGAAAACACACACAGGATGTAGCTTTATACCGCTTAACAAAAACAGAGGTGTATGGATTTTTGGGGTGTCAAACAGCTGTCACAAACTGTCACCTCCACAAGGAAAACCTTGGCACACAACAAATGAAACTACACTGCTTTTTGGCTATCATTATTCATAGCCAATCAGCGGAGCTGCTCCTGGTATTTCATGTGCAAATAAAACCATGAGGGGAAGACCCCTGGATCAGAATAGTGGGCCAATACATAAAACAGAGGAAACAACATGCTGTCTCTGTCCCTCTGAAGTGGCTCATCATCACCCCTGCACCAACTTTCACCAAATGAGATCTAGCCCGGGGCTATATATTAAATATGCATATCAAAGCAAATGAAAAAACAAACCTGGAGAGTCAAATTGGACAAATTTGCATGTTTGAACTATTACATTTTCAGGTAGATGCTCGCAAGTGATAGCATGCTTTTTAATAGTCATGCATGTTTATATTAGCAATTTTTAAAGCTTTTCGTACTTTATGAATAAAAACAGATTTCTTCCTTCTTCAGCCTTGCACAATGTAGACACTGACGTGTACATAAACAGTAGTTTGACCAAGCTGTAAAAGAGTGCTAAAGTTTTGTTGGGAAAACAAGCTAATATATTAAAAAAAAAAAAAAATCCAATAAGGAGACACATTTCCCAAAACGCATGAATAAAATGTAACTATGTGATACAACTCTTCATTTCCCAGTTGGTGTTCTGGTTGCACAAATTATTGCTTCCTTTCAAAACAAATAGCAGGGGGCTAAAGTAAAAATGTTATAGCTCAAATCTCCAGGAAATAAAAGGCCTTAAATTATAATACCCAATGAAGTGGTAAACCCTAACGGGTGTAAGATAAATGGGTTGTCATATTTATTTGAGTTTGCTTTTTGGGCCACAAAATTAAGAGGAGATTCTTCTTAGGGAAGATAATGGTTATCAAATTATCAAAATGCTAACCCCCCTCCACCCCTGTCCTATCATTGTGTGCGAATTTAAATATTATAATGGAGCACTGCAAATTGGCTTGAGCATTCGCCATCTGCCAGAACCCTAAACAGGCTAGTTTATCTAATCTCCTCAATATAAACATAAGCATGCTCCATTTCTACACTTCCACTTGAAACACACTCTTGTAAAGAAACCGTACTGGAAAAACATGGACTTTTTTTTTTCTATTGCTCTGAATTATACACAATGACCCTATAGCTTTCAGGGTGCCACTCACTCTAATTTCTTTTCTCCTACTCCCCCATAATACTTATGCATGCGCATTTAGGGTTGTAAAATGCCATAAAACAAATATTTTTGAAACAGTGTCATGCCTCATAGACTTTATTATCTACATGTGAGATAACTGACAAGCGGAGAAACTTTCAGAGACCGCTGTGTATATATTTTTCCCCTCAAAATAATAGATTTCAAACGCACAACATCACAGGAATTATGTTCTACAATGTTTACCTCACGCAAATGAGAAAATGAAAGCTGAGGCTTGGCTCCAAAAATATTTCCAGGGCTCTGGAAATAACCAATACCAGGAGAGGGGCATTTAGGAGAATTTATGATTAATTTATCTCCCAATTCAGCTTCGGTCCAGGTCTAATGCAATTACCAAACACACACACAAACAACATGTTTTCAAAGGAAACAAAAGCTCCTGGAAAGCTGCTTCTCCCTGGGCTGAGAGCTGCCCTGCTTAACGCGCGGGGAAATGAAGGCGGGCGCCTGTGCAGAGCATGGTTAACTTCACACCGGGTGTTAAATTAATATTTCAACCGCTAAAATATTAGACTGTATCATTTAGATTATGAGTTAAATTGAATCTAAAACTGCGTAAACCCCTTTCCCCCCTAGGGATGCGTTCCTATAAATAAACCAGAGTTCACACCCACTCTTTTTAACCAGAGCTCTCCGCTCCCTCTCCGCGGCACCAGCTGCAATCTTTCCCTGCACATCCCGAGGTCTCTCTGCCTCTCCATGTTTCTGAGTGTCACCGGAGCTGCTCTCAAACCCGGAAAAACAAAGGCACTCTGCTCACCATGCACACCAACTTCAGTCCTACACACATAGCATGAATACACCAACTCCTCAAGTGTTAAAATCAACTGCTAACCTACGGTTACTCTATCATCGTTCTCTCCAGCTTTCTGTAATACATTGTTAATAATTGCTTCATCAAGGTTACTGTCTTTTATTATGAAGATGCTTCAGGCGTTTGGCAATAAGTCCATATTCTGACAATAAGCTGCTCTAAAGCACAAGCATTGGAAACTCTCATATGCTAACCCCCTTCTTTAATGCAGTGTAGTATTGCCAATAATTCTCATCACTTGTCATCCCCGCCAGAGGGGAGGGGGAAGGAGAGCAGCAAACTTTCTCCCTAACTTTTTTCTCTCTGTTTTCCTGTGTTGCTGCATCGACTACAGAAAGAAGGACAAAAAGCACCGAGCACCACACCGAGCAGTTTGCTGCCTCCCCGAGTCGCCCGGACCAGCAAACTTTACCAACCACTGCAAACTCGCGGTTGGAAACAGAACGAAAATTTCGCATTTTTACAATTTTACAAACCGAGGGAGAAAGCCTGATGGTGGGATCCGAGTTCACTAAAGGTGGAAACAGTACCGGCAGGCAACGGCTACAAACCATGAAACCGGGGACGGGTCCTCTGAGCAAGTTAAAAGTCTCAGAAAGTACCATAAAGAAATCAGAAGGACTTACATGGTCGGCTAAATTTGTGGAAGATCCTGAGAGTTCCTCGTGGTCTGACTTGGAGCTGCCATCCCTTTCATCGATAACAAGGTCTATTGGCATTTTTCCTTTCAAACAACTAATGTACCGATGGCAGAAGTTATCGCACAATTCGTGAACCTGAAAGAAGCAACAGGAGTGATAGCATCAGTAAGGGCAAGCTATCGGATTGCAACTCTTTTTGGGAGCAAGAACAACACTCCGAGCTCCTCCACGAGTAACTCTAATTAAGGGGCACAATAGTTGAAGGCAAGGAAACAATAGAGAAATTGTTGCAGCACATATTATTCTCCTGAGACTTGCTGCAGCAACAAGTTACAGAGAGAGAGATAGTGTGCTCAGTCCGGTGTGCGGAGCAAACCCGATGTGCCGCTCCCATAGCGGGGGGAGCCGCAGCCCGGCGGGACCTCCGGGCCGGGCCGGGCTACGAGCTCAGACCGTAGGGCTCGGGCATGGCCCCCCCGGGCCGGAGAAAGCTGGCGGGGCTCTGAGAAAGGCGCTCCCGGCCCGGGCACAGCCCCTCCCGCGCCGAGCAGGGCCCCCTGCCTCCTCCAAACATTCACTGCTCGTTTGGGGTTAATGCGCCTGGCGGAGCGAGAGGGCTTGCGTTTCTCTTTTGGTTAAACATAGCATTTCCGAGTCAGGAAAAGAGCTTCTGCCGAGAGAAGGGGTAAGGAGGATGTCAGGGGTTTAATAATGTATAGATTTAATGACTCGGTTGAAATTACACAGAACAAAAAATGCCGGGCTGGGCTGGGCATGGCTGCCGGCGTCACATGTTCCGGTGGTACAGGTTATGGTGTCACCCGGCGCTCCCCCATTCCCGGCCGAGTGTCCGCTCCGGCCCGGGCAGGGACAGGGGAAGGCCTGCACCACCCCCCGTGCCTCTTACCTTCTCTAACTCCAGGAGGTGGAACCTTAGCACTTGTATTGCTTGGATCATCTGCAAGAGAGTTGGGAGCAGGGGTTAGGTGGGAGAGAGGAGCTCGGGGCTGCGAGCCCAAAGGGGCTGGGGGAGATGGGGTTGTCAGGGCAGTGGTCATTCCCCGGGATTTCAGCCCCTCGGTTACGCCTGAGCAATTTGGGTCAACTTTACCCCGAGCACTCAGTTTCTGTCAGACTGATTCGGGGTGCGGGGCCGGGGGATTGCTCCCGTGGTCCCAAAGAAGCAGAGCCTCTTCCTCCGCTCTCGGAGGGGCCGCGGAGGGCCGAACACATGCTCGCACCCCCCACCCCCCCACGCACACCGCTCGGGGAAGAAAGGGGAGGGGGGAGATGAATAGTTTGGCATCTTCTTTACAAGAGGATTTAGGCACTTTGAATATTGAAATCGTTCACATTAGCAAAAGAATTAAGCTAGAAATCTCCAGCTCCCTCTTCTTAAGCGGTTATTTCCTTCACTTTGGCTTCCCGTGGCTTCTAAGCCCGGCTTCGCCGTGCGCCGGGGCCGGAGCGTTCGCCCCGGCTTGCCCCGAGCGCGGCCCTTGGAACCCCTCGGGGAAGCGGGGAGCCCTCCCGGCCCGGGCGCCTCCTGTCCCGCTCAGTGGGCGCTGTCCGGACCTAGGGGAGGGCGGCGGCGGACGCAGGGGTGAGGCCTTACCAAATTGTCCAACTCTGGGTTTGAAGAAAAAAGTGGTTTTTCAGCGCGGACCTACGAGAAGAAGGAAAAGCGGCGTGGGTTGCGGCTTCTTCCCCCAGCCCTGGGGATCCCCTCTTTGCAACCTCCCCCTCATCCTTATCCACGACCCTTCCACCGGGCACGGGGCGAAGACCCGGCCCGGAGGGTACCCGCCGCCCCCTCCCGCCCCCACCGAGGGGGCCGGGGGCCAACCCCGCGCGGCCCGGGGGGCCCCGGGGGGAGCGGTGCCGGACCTGCTTGGCGAAGACGGCGATGTCCTCGTTGAAGGAGTCGGAGGAGCAGACGTCCCCGCCGGCCACGCCGGGCTCCCGGGGCGTGCAGGTCGCCAGCTCGCACTTCTCAAAGACCAGGGCGAGGAGGGGAAACAGCGGGTGCCTACCGGGCAGTGGCACACAAAGGGCGGGAGGGGGTGGGGGAGAGGGGGGAAGAAGATCTCTGATCAACAAGTATTTTGGTAACGCACGGACACGCACGGACACGCGGCCACGCTCTGCAGCCTTCCAATATCGCTTCGGGCAGAGCGGGGCAGAAGCCCATTTTGAAATAAAAACGCGGTTTTTGTGGGTTTGAGGTTTTGTTGCTTTCGGGAACCGCGAACGCTCCAACACACCCCCCGTGCAGCCCCCGCAGCCGCGGACAGAGTGCCCGGCCCAGCGCCTCACTCGTCTCCCGGGAACCTCGCTCTCTGCACCGCGGCTTAAAATAACGCGAAACCCGGAGCTCCCAGCCCTCCCCTCCAGCTATGACCCGCAGGGCGCACCGCGGGCAGGCAAACTGCGAACTGCTCCGTACGGGATTTTATTTTTGCAAAGGGCCTGCTAGTAGCACTGCGCTGAAGTTCCCTGGCCTCGCAGCACCCAGGGCCAAACAGCGGTGTCCGAACAGGGCGCGGGGAGGGGGCGGGGGGCGGCAGCTCTTCGCCAAATATTTTCCCATAGTTGGTGCAGTCAGGAAAAAATATCTGATCTGCGTGCTGAGCACGAGGACGCGGGTGGTGTGCTCTCCTCTTTGGGTCTGAGCAAGGCCCACACTCTACCGCACACCGCACAATCTCCTTTGGGATAATTGGGTGTTTCTTTCAAAAAGGGAGCACTCGGTGCCCCCCGGCAGCGCACGAGGCTGCACTGCTCTTCCTCCCCACACCCTTTCTCTGCTCCACACGGAGCTCCGCGCTGCCTCCAAAGCTCACTGCTCCCATCTCGGGGAAGAACCTCTCGTGGGCAGCGAATCCCTCTCGTTTTGCCCGTGCTCGGAGCAGCCCTTTATTTACAGCACGGTATTGTGGTGCGGAGCAAAGCACCAACACTACGCTTCTTCCACCCAAACTCAGCGCACCGTGAGCCCGAAGTGCTGCTCGGGCCTTCGGAGCGAGACAAAAAAAAACCTCACACACACACAAAAAAAAAAAAAAAAGAAAGAAAGAAAGGAAGGAAGAAAGTAAAAAAGCAAAGAAGAATAAAAAGAAAAAGCAGAGGAGAGGGCATAAAAAAAAATCAACAAGGGCAGCACCCCCGAGGCCTTCCCCGCGCGGTTCCCCGCAGCCGCCTCCCGGGGCGCTGCCACCGCAGCCGGGCCCCGGCCCCGCGCCCCCCTCCGCGCCCCTCCGCGCCCCTCCAGCCTCGGGGCGCTCCCCCGGCGCCGCCCCGCGCTGCCCTCCCGCTGCCGGCCCGGGCCTGACTGTGCCTACCCGTAGATCGCATCCTTGTCCCGCTTCAGAGCGTCGTTGACAGCGGAGCCCATGCTGGCCGGCATGACGTTGGGGTGCGGGGCGTGGGCGCCGTAGTGCTGTCCGGCGTGTAGCGGGGGGCCATGGTTGAGGTGGTGCACTGGGGGGATCGGCCGGGGAGCGTGCGGGTCCCCGTACATGGACGCCGGCACCCCTACGCCGTCCATCCCGCCGTAGTGGGGCAGCTCATCGTACTGTCAGCGCGGGCCGGAAGAAAGAGAGAGGGAGAAAGAGGGGAAGGGGGGGGGGATAAAAAAAAACAAACAAACAACAACAAAAGTCAGAAGAGAGTGGAGCACCCGGCCAGGCGCCAGCGGAGCACAACAACCCGGGAACAGCCGCAGCGGAGAGAAGGGAACGTGAGGAGGGATCGGCCCGGAGCAGAGCCGGGGGGGCTGAGCGGGGCGCGGAGTGCGAGAAGGCGAGAGAGGGGAGAGCGCCGGGGTGCGGGGTGCGAGGCCGCCCGCGGCGGGGGCAGCCCGGCCGGGTCGCGGGGAAGGAAGGAAGCGAGAGGAGAAGCCAGAGCCGCTCCGCGTTAGGAAGGAAGGAGAAAAAAACCCGATACGAAAGAATAAAGGAGCAGAATCCGAAGCGGCTCGAGAAATAAATCAGCGCGGGGAAGGGGAGAGCAGAGGTAGGGTGCACCGGAGGGGGCGGGAGGTAAAGGGGGAAATAATCGGAAAGTTACCAGAAACATTATTTAGCAGCAATTCCCCTTGTCTTGTCAAAGCCAGAGACAAAAAAAAAAAAAAAAAAAAAAAAAAAAAAAAAAAGGCAGCAGCTCTATATGCACACATATATCCACTCCCGTATATGTGCACACCCGGCCGCAGCGCTTCCCGAGGCAGCTCCCTGCGAGCCGGGAGCGGAGCGGCGCTGCGGGGAACGGCTGCGACGAGCGAGCGTGGAACAACCGCGGGGAGAGGCACACGCACAGCACTCACGCACACGCACGGCAAGCGCGGGGATCACCCGGGCTCTGCTGGCTAACAGGGGCCGCCATCAGCAGCAGCACCGGCGGAGAGCAAATCGGACAGGCCCCTCTTAGGGAGGATTTATCTATAGGTAAGGGTTGGAGATTTAAACCTACCCTTTGCGCCATCAGTCTGCGCTCCAATAAACTCCTGGATGTGCCGTATATTTAATATCCCAGTGTCCCAGTCCAGCAAAAGAAAGTGATTTAGAGTGAAGAAGAGTCTTTTTTTTTTTTTTTTTTTTTTTTTTTTTTTTTTTTTTGCCACCCACTTACAGACTTCTCCTATCCTCCGGTACGGGGAAATACCACCACCACCACCAGCAACGAGAACGCACAAAAAACAGCCAGCAACCACGATGAGTTTCTGTGTATTTCTTCTTTTTTCTCTCTCTTTCCTTTTTCTTTCTCTCTCTCTTTTTCCTTTTTTCTTTCTCTACGCACAAAAAAAAAAGAAAAAAAAAAAAAAAAAAAAAAAAAAAAAAAAAAAAGCGCGCACACACGGTCAAGCCCCCACCGTGCGGGTTACGATCGGCCCGTCAGCAGCCCACATGGAACCGAACTGTCGTGTCTCATGGCTTTTTGCCACTCCAGCTGTCAATCAAAGCCAGGGAATGTCAAGGTAGTGAATGAGTGATGGCTGATGATGATGAAGAAGAGAGGAGGAATCTTTTTAACCCCGGTTTCTTCTTCCAGTAACTCCGCGCTCGGGTTTTGCCTTTTAGGATCGCTACAGGGTTGTTTTTTTTTTTTTTAAGTACTGTGAAGGGGGGTGGGGAAAGATGCGAAGAAAAATGGAATAGTTTGCAAAGCGCGGACTGCCCCCTCTCTCCGTTTTTCCCGGTAGGTATTTTGTCTCCCTCTCTCCCCGCGCTCGGAGATGAGCGAGTGTCAGTGAGTGCTGGCAGGTTGGCTGCCGGCTGCCTTATAGAAGAGGCTCAGTTTTGCAGCGCTGATCGGCGGGAGAATGAAGTGACGGAACCCGGAAGTGGCGGTGGCCATAGCCAGTCCTGCAGCGCGGCGGCGGCGGCGGCGGCGGGGAGCGGCG